>NC_031681.1:2276774-2370742 GCF_000149555.1 Fusarium verticillioides 7600
TCCTTCTGGAGAGTATGGTCCTTCCGGTACTGGCGGTGCCAGCTCTGATAATAACAGCAGCAGCAACAGCAGTGATGGAGGCCTCTCTACAGGTGCCAAGGCTGGAATTGGTGCTGGTGTTGGTGTTGCTGGCCTTGCCGTCATTGCTGGTCTCATCTGGTTCTGTCTTCGCAAGCGCCGCAATGCTAAGAACAAGGCCGAGTACGACGATGTCTTTGGCGCCTCCGAGGTTCCTGTTGGTGGCCGTGGTGGTGGTGGAGGTGCTGCCGCTGGTACCAGCCCCCACATGTCCCAGACAACCGCCGCCGCCTCTACTCTGGCTCCCAGCCGCAACACCACCAAGTCTGAGGGCTACCGTGGTACTGCTCTTGGCGATGGACGCGCCGGTTTCGCCAAGCCCCAGCAGTTCGGCCGCAGCTACATGCCCGTTAGCCCCGAGACCAACTACTCCCGCACTGCTGGTAGCGACCAGGCCTATTCAGCTACCACTCCCGAGAACAACTACGCACACCCTGCGGGCGGCTCTCCCAACCACAACGCTGCTGAGATGTACAGCCCTGCCAACACAGCTGAGCTGGCCAGTGACAGCGCTGCCACCAAGTGGCATCAAAATGATGCTGCTGAGATCGATGGCAACCAGGTTTCAAGCGCTCGTGGAACAGCACCCCCTGAGAACGTTTACGAGATGCCCGCGCAGCCCTACAGGTAAACGATGAGGTTGCCAGTTGGCCAGTACAGTGGTCACTGGTAATGGGAATGGATGGATGAGGAAAACTTCAAGATTCGATGAGACTCCCCCTTGTAGCTAGAGGGAGGGGAAATAATTAATGTCAGATACTGTACATATTGTAAACCCTTACTTTTTTTTTTCCTTGCGTATGACGAGATCACACATCGGTAAAGCGAACAAGAGCGGGAGATGATGTCTCCCATTGCATGACTTGTATATCTTCCATTGCTACCATTTTGGGTTCAAGAGAGTCGTGGATGATTTGAGGTGTGGAGGTGGATTAGATATGTTGATGCAATAAAAAAGAATTAAAGTCTGACAGTCTGGGATCTATGTTAAGTATCTTGGTCATATATATCTCAAAGTCAACCAGTCTCTGTGTAGTTGAGGTGTGAGACTATTTTGCTTTTATGTGTTTGTTGTTTGTTTAAGGTCCAACGTTGTAACGTATTCGGTATCGTTCTTAACGTAATATTATTCCCGCTGATAAATTAAGCTTCAAGAAACTCAACTCTAATGAATTTATCCGTTCGATAGATTGACTCAGTCAGCAGATAATGTCCGTTATCGGTGACGCCACTTGATGTCGTGCATCTAGAATAAGACATGTGCTTGACAGGGAGACAAATACTTCAACCAAGCAACGAGATTACAACGAGGAATTCGATCATCAAGCTTAATTCATCATCATTAACTTTACTCTAAACTCTATTTCTCTCTCGCTCTTTTCATCACGACCTCATTGGCTCAAGTCGCCACAAGTTCTAGAACAAAAAAGGTCGAACCCACTCTTCCTGTTGGTTATCGAAACACCTTAAGGCACATCCCATCTTTTTATTCTATAATATTATTACTACATTACGAGGGAATTAACAAGCGACTACTCGGCTCAATTCACTCTTGTACAACCGGAGAAGTTTCGGATGACCTGACCTGATCTTGTTCTGAAAGCGGAGCTATTACGAAAAAAATTCTGAATAGTGTCGTACTATATTCTTCTTGTGGTCCTTTTGCCTTTTTCTATTTCTTCTTCCATTCCGTCTATCTTTTGCTTTATCCTCCACTTTACAAGTTCTCATGCGCCAAGAACTGCCAAGAACACGCCTAATCTTTCAATTAAAAGATTGTCGTGAGTGGGAGGTATTTTCCCCCATTCTCGCTATCATCTTTGGATATCTGCTTCCTTCGTTTGGTTGTATCGAGCAGGGATTCTTGTTTCTTGCTATAAAGTAGAGAGACTGGGACGACTTTTGTTGGATTGTGAGTTGTCTTGAAAATCCTCACCAAAGACTCTTACTCATGACTCCTCCAGAGATGATTAGTATGGCTTCGAAAGACGGCCAAGATAGTACGCCCAGGCGTCACAGTCTGAGCGATGAGTCTGACTCCAACTCAGTTATTGATGAGAAGAGACTTGTTGCGAAGCTGGACTTCTACATCATTCCCCTTGTAATGGTGCTTTACCTCTTCAGTTTCCTAGACAGGTAAGTTACACAACTCACTCACTCACCAAGTCCCTATGACTAACTCAAAACGAACAGAGTCAACATTGGCAATGCCCGACTTTACGGACTCGAAGAGGATCTGAACCTCTCGTCGAACCAGTTCCAAGTTGCTGTGTCCATTCTATTCGTCACATACTTGCTCTTCGAGGTTCCATCCAACCTTGTCCTTAAGCTCTTCACGCCTCGTCGATGGATCGCCTTCATCGCTGCTGCATGGGGAATCATCGCCACCCTCACCGGCCTCGTCAACTCATACGGTGCTTTGATCGCTTGCCGTTTGCTCCTTGGTGCCGTTGAAGCAGGCCTGTTCCCTGGCTTGACGGTGTATCTCACTTTCTTCTACACCAAGAGAGAACTCGCTCTTCGCGTGGGTTATCTGTTCGTCAGCGCTGCAGTCGCTGGAGCTCTAGGTGGCTTGTTAGCATATGGCATTGGACATATGGATGGCCTCCACGGTATGAGCGGTTGGCGATGGATCATGATCATTGAAGGAATTCCCAGTTTCTTGCTTGGTGTGGTTACATACTTCGCTTTGCCCAACGATGCAGAGACAGCATACTTCCTCGACCAGAACGAAAGGGCGCTTATGCGTTCTAGACACGCCCGTGAGTACGGAAATACGGCTTCCAGTCGGGAATTCAGCAAGAAGGACATGATGTGCGCCTTTAAGGACTGGAAGGTTTGGGCGTTTTGTGTTGCGCAGTTTGGCGTCGACACTATGTTGTATGGTGAGTTTCGATATCCCTCAGCCCTATCGCTCGGTCCACTGATTGACAACCGCAGGGTTCTCAACCTTCCTCCCGACTATTATCAGGGATCTCGGTGACTGGACGGTTGCAGAGACACAACTCCTCACCGTGCCATGCTACTTCCTCGGTGCAGCGGCGTACATGTCCACCGCATTTCTCTCAGATAAGCTTCAACAGCGTGGGCTTTTCTGTGTGATCTTTGGAGTCATCAGCGTTATTGGATATGCAATCCTGCTGGCTGATGTGTCTTCCGGCGTTCATTACTTTGGCTGCTTCCTGGTAGCTGGGGGTTTGTACGTTGTTGTGGGCTTGCCACTGGCTTGGGTAAATTGATGTAGCCTTGATGGTAAATTGTAGTGAGCTGACTTAGTTGTCTAGTTGCCCACAAACTCGCCACGTTACGGAAAGCGTACTACTGGTACGGGTATGCAGTTGACTTGGGGTAATGCGTCAGGCATCATGTCTGCATTCATCTAGTACGTCTTGATATTGACTGATGTTATGGGTTCCGCTAACCTTGACAAGTCCTGCTTCGGATAAGCCTCGATATATTCGCGGACATGCTGTAACGCTCAGCATGGTTGCTCTCGGCACCGTAATTTATGGTTTTATGTTGTGGTGGTACCGACGAGAGAATGAACGACGACAGGGAGGTCTAATGGATGACAAGTTTCGAGGAATGGGAGAGGATGAGTTGGCTGAGCTTGGAGATGAGAGTCCACGCTATAGATATACCATTTAGAGGGGGCATGAGATGGAGATAATGAGAATTTGGGGTTATGAGGGACGAAATCAAGATAAGGGAGTATACTATATGGAAGGGATATACATAATGAGAACAGCCGTTGATTACTGAGGGCAGTAGACTGAAATCACAGGTTGAACATGGAATACGCCCTTGAGGTAGAGATGACTGATGGTTCAGAGTAGAACCTGGGGGTAACTAACACCTAGCACCAAGGAGAAGTACCGGAACTAAATGGCGCTAACATCCGTTATTAGTGGCTTGATGAGGTGCATGGTTCCATCGTTGCTGGGGGAGCTTCACATGATTTAGGGGAGCAATTTATTGGTCAGTTGCATTTGGCATTTATCATATATCGTCGAACCACACTTTTTGTTGTTGTGTTATCATTTACCACTTCAGCTGTACACGGGATGTTTTGCCTAGGTAGCTAAGTACCTTGGTTAAAGGGACTGCCAACACGTCAAGTGTCGTTGTTGGGGCTGTGTACGTCAGCTGTTGAATGGTTAGGTTACCATGATCCATCCTTCAAGCAAAGTGGTGTCGTGTAATAATGGGGCCAATGCGTGCATATCGAATACGAGCTCTAGGCTGTACTGAATAATGTCGCCTGGAATATTGTCAACAGTTGAAGACATTCAAGAACATTTGCTAGGCTGTTGGTCTTGGACTTTCAGTATCATTGTATTGGATAACTTTGACGTGTACTCTCCCGTGTTTAGGTGCTGGTTTGCCCAACCTCCTGTATAGGTAGGTAATCAGTCAACTCCCCTATTGCTGATACTAGGGCAGACTGACTAGACTGAGCAGCGCATGTCTTCAGGCTCTAGTAACGTTACCGGGCAAGAGTAAATAAACAGCCCAGATACCAACAGACTCGCCACTCATGATTGATCGATCCTCCGAGACATTCAATCCCTAATAAGACATCCTCAGTGGAATAATGTAATGCAATGCAAATGTACTGTACCCCAGGATCACAGTGGACATCCATTGGCACTAGCGGACCCTTGTTTCCAAATTTAGGTGCCCAAGCTACCAAGTCATGCTCTAGCGTCGAAAAACTGAGGCTTAACTCTTCCCATGTTCCCCTGTTTTCTTCCTGAATGTCTCCATACCTATCCATTTCCACTTGCTTCCGCTTCTCTTTCTTCATCCTTACCTTCTAACTAATTCCTTCTTGGGTGCTATTCACTTTCGTTACTGACCAACTCAGTCCAAAGTCTCTCGCTTGTCTTCTCTGACAGTTGGGATCCTTATCACTTCTACTATTCGATCGTTGTCTTGGTGTATCCCCTATTCCTCCGCTGATCGATCGACTCAACACTTCAGATCATACAACACTTGATATCCCGACATCATGCGCTTCTCCAAGCACGTCCTCCCTATTGCCATCCTCCTCACCGGTGTCATCGCCGCCGCCAAGGACGAGGAGTCTACCACTGCCGTCGAAAAGGCCAAGGCTACCGACGACAAGGCCTCCGCGACTGCCGACGACTCCAAGACAGCGGACGCAACAGAAGAGGCTTCTGCAACTGCTACGGGCAAGGACGATAAGAAGGAATCAAAGACCGACAAGTCCGATACCAAGTCTGCCACAAAGGAGAAGTCGGCTGCTTCTCAAACCACGGCTGATGGACCTACGATTACCTGGGACCCTCCTGCTCCCAAGACCACGGTCCCTGATATCAACGCTGGTTCTCCTTCGCCCATGACTCCTGGTGTTGTTGTTCTGTCGTTGGTACTCGGCATCACATCTCTCGGAATGGCCCTTCTATAAGAGTACCTGCCATTCTCCTTAGAGATCATTGCACATTTCAGATTCTGCAATGATTCTTCTCGGCAAGCGTTTTCTGGTTGAACGGGTTTGGTCATTTTATTTCACATGATTGTGGCGCTATACGGAATGTCAATGGCAGCGAGGATTGACGATTTTTCTCTGGCCTGTAATTTGGTAGATGGACGCGTATGTTTGTGGCGCTCAGATAAGCCTCATTTTGTTTCGGAAAAAAAAAAAAGAGATGGGAGATTGCGAAAGGAATGGAGAAGTATATGGGAGAAAAACCGTCTAGATCCGCACTTGGATCTGGGAGAGCATTGCATTGGAGTAATACTGTTGATATGAGTAATTGGGTCAAAATAAGAAGATCATTTTCTGGACTTCTTTTTTATCTGTTATCGCCGGAATGAAACCTCAGCTCCCCCCGTCCCTTATTCGTTTTAGAGCCAACCGTTGGTTAGCTGGGGCATGGGCATGGCCTGATGCAATCAATACCTAGCCATGACCTGTCTGCATCAACGTGATTGTAGGGCGAGCATATTAAACATATCCTCATAGGCTGAGAAATAAGCCACGAATATCTGTTCAGCGCCAGGTGGTACTTACTGCCCGTATTCATTAATTTTATTAGGTATCATCGAGGGCCCTGGAGCCAGAGATTTGGCATTGGCATCTCATAATTCCCGATTCGAAGATACCGATGCTCCCTGGCCAATCACGGCATTCACAATCGACGTCATAATCCACCCTTTGTCCGCCCAATCACTTGACCCCTCCCCCTCATTCCTCTGAGTACAGCTCTCCAATCGCACCGTTCCAGCGCCTGTTGTGCCTGTTCTGTAGGGGGCTTCCAGTAGGTTCATGGCGCACCGTGCCTTAAGCTGTGCTAACTTCCTTAACTTAACTGGACGTGGGAAGTCGCAATGCATGTCTTGCATTCATTCCTCTCGCCCTGCCCAACCTAACCAACAAAACGAAGCTGAACTTGCGATAATACACTTTTTCCCACTCCCAATTCCCCACGTCCTTTTCTCTTTCTTTCTTACAACAATCATCGAAATTCCAGCGGCACCAAGTCATCACCGAAGATAGTGCCACGCGATAGACTTCATCGTATCCTCCGCCTGCTATCAACAGGCTCCTAACTTCCTGAGCGCCGTTGACGGCGAGATCCTCGATACCTGACGTCGCCTCATATCATCGCATCCACGTCCACTTCTACGACTATCCGACTCGAAGCCCCTGTGAAATCACAATACCCATTGCGTTCCAACCGGACATCCTCTCACTACTGAAACGGCCTTTTGTCATCATGGCGCAGACACAGCCCCCGACCTTCATCAACCTCCCGCCTCCCACCTCCAGACCAGAGACCCCCTCTGAGATGCCGTGTGTTCTTCCTTGCTCCTAGCATTGCCCATCATTTGATATGATGTCTCTGCCCCTTGAAACTTGTTCACTGACATCGTTGCCCGTCTCAGAGGCACTCCTACGAGCACCACTACCTCGCTTTCCGCCCTATCTACCACTGCGATCAAAGATGGTCATCGCGGCCACTTCCCACAGGGTCCTCTCAGTCGTGGACACCAACATAACCCTTCCACACAAAGCCTTGAGGCTGAACGTGCCGACCGAATCTCCCGACTCGCTGGCCTCGAGCGAGTTTCAACCCTTCGGGCACCTCCTCAAGCGAACGCCCAAGGTGCATCATCTCCCTCACCTCAGACCACGCCAACCTCTACAACTGGGTTCCCACCCAACTACCCTGCTACACAGCACCTGACACCTGCATATTTCGATAGCAATGGCCAGCCTGTCGCTGTGACCAAGATGAGTACTGTCGGGACGGCCAGCGCAACTGAGAGCCATGTTGGCGATGGCGATGATACACGCACAACTGCTGGCGAACATGATGAAGACATGTTCAGCACCGATACCAACTACCGTGAAGCCGAGTCAGTCGCAAGCATGGGTGGCTATCCCGACGCTATGGACGAGGATCTCGATGGTGCCAATGCCCGTTCTGTGGCTGGTTATGACGATCGCATGAGCGATGACGGCTCTGCGTCTCTTGTTGGGTTTGGCGAGGGTGCTGGTAGTACCGTATCTGGGCCCATTTATCATCGTCGAACGGCACCCCAAGCTTGGGGTCTTGAAAGAACCAATTCCGGTCTGAGCGACGCCCGGCGGGAGCGTGACACTCATATGGGCGGTGACACGCCTGTAAGTGTGTCTGCACTACAGGAGCGCCGGGACGCTCGCATGATGGACGGTGTCGCGATTGATCCGAATCCAAGCCAAGCGCCAGAGAACGACTCTTTTGTTGACACAACCTTCCGAGGCCCTGTCTCTGCGTCGCAGCCTCAACCACAAACTGCTGCTGCTCAGGAGGCGGCAGAGCGTATTGTCCAGAGGTTGGACAGAGGTGAGACAAGGGCGCCTGCTTCGGGTCTCGTAGGGCCTGGGCGGGTTGATGAGCCTTTGGGCAAGTTCTACTTTGAAGGCGAGAAGCGTGATGATTAGAACGGTTATTACATCAAAAGAGAAATCCCAGCCGAGCCTTCATCTGCAAGGGTGGTAATGACTCGACGGCTGGATTGAAGCACGATACCAGGCACGACGAGCTTGAGAGATATGGTCATATTTCTCATGCTGCGCTTGTCTTTGAAAGAAGTTTCTATGTTTTAGATTATATGCGCGCGCATCGCTGTCCCGCCAGTTTCGTTTACATGTTAATATTTCGTTTTGGGGCCTCCCATATTGAAAATGCTCAGGGCTGTTTCCAACAATGGCCTTTTATGCTGTACAAACATGTCCCATTTCAGCCACTGACTTTAGTACTTGTGTACAGAGTATTTTGTTTCTTTTGTGAATATGTCACGATGCAATCGGGGATTGATTGGACGTTGAATGGTCTTCCAACGTTGCCGAGGTCAGTTTAGATCCTGGCACGTTGCTTCATGTTATTGTGGTCAAAGCCAAAGCATGCTGTATTATCAGCATGCCCGTTGTACCTGGTCTCTAGATATGATGCCGCTATCTATTCGCCTCAAACTGTGTGATCATGCTCCGTGCACTTCTTTTGGCAGATATCCTGAAACTAAGATAGCGAGAAAGAATGGCGTCGGCCATGGCTTTAAACACTTTCTGTCTCAGAAATCATCGCTCGTTCTGTAAGTGCATCTGGCTCGAGATAAACGCCCGTCCCATCAAATAGGCGATCCTAGTCTTGGGGCGGGCTAATCGCAACCCTCGTCCTTGACAAATGCTATCCAAAGTGTCCAATGAAATAGTCATTGAAGGCATACTTGAGGGAAAAGGAAATCAAACTGTGAGTAACACCAGGCCCATGATTCCTTGCGTCGTAATAACTCGGTGATGAACCGACATGATGATCTAGGCTTGGGTGCTGAAACACCAGGCCTCATCCTCTTCCAGCTCCCGTCTCAGATATATGCGCAAGCTGCCGTTTCGGGCGCTAATGAATTCTCAGAGACCTCGGAGCTACAGAAAGAAAAGCAACAACAATAACTGACTGGTATACTGTCATAAACTTGGCTCTGTAAACATTATACGCATAAATGAAAAGCTGTACCATGTGGTAACGACCTGGACAACTCCAGTGTTGTGGTATATATGGTGACGAAAATTTGAATAGGACTAATTGCCATCTGCATGCTGTCGTCTAAGTTCATGCGCATGAGAAATCAAGACGCATTCGTCGGGCAACACCTTGCCAGTCCCATACAGACACCCAGTCGCCCTGGTCCATGCATGCCCAAACCTTTTCTAGAAGTTCCATGACACGTTCGCAGTTCCGTAGGCCTGTATATCCGCGAACAGATCTTACTGCAGTGCGTATGCGTTCCTGCTGGGCTGGCTCAAAGCAGGCAGTGCCAATAACTAGACAGGGAATAAGTAGCAGAGTCTGGGAGGGATCAGAAGGCTTGAATGACTCCAAAATAGTGAGAGACTCTTCAACGGCGAGCGTAATGCGCCGGTCGTGATACGCTGGCCTTCTGGAAGGTGGGGGTGAGGATGCCCTCTCTTGGTATGTTGACGAGTCTTGTTCGTGCATGGAATTTGTCCTCGAAGGGTTGCGAGATGTTGGACAGCTACTGGCCATGTGAACATCAGTAGCCCCAGTAACACCGTTACCCCTTGATACTGTGGCCATCATTGAAGCTCGTCTGGGTGGTGGTGGAGGAGGAGCGACAGTAGTTGAGGCCGAGATGGGCAAGGTGCTGAACGTCGAACGGCGCATTGAGGAGACTGAAGGTGGGTAGATCGTCCGGAAAAGATACACCCACATCATCTGCTTGTAGAGCAGTCCGACTCGGTCACGGCTGTCGCCCCATGGCCAGTTTGGTGTCCACTCGCGAATGGCCGCGTCAATCTCAGCAGCCTGATACAAGCTGGTGTAGTCCACCACTGGGTCAACACCAGCAGAAATGTTGGCTCGGATTGTGTTTCGAATAGTCGTGATCTGAGATAGATACTGGAAGAGGCCATCCCCAACACCTATTAAACGGGGAGGCTGTATCGGTGCTACAGGCTCCCAATCTTCAGACGACAGTCTAGCTGTCATGTTCTCAGGGTGCCAGAACAAGTCATCGGCAAAGATATGATACTGGAAGAACTCAGTTATGAAAGTATATAAAGCCGGGTCCTCAGGGGGTGAGTGTTGAATCAGGGTCTGGTAAGCTTGGAGGTGCACTCGATGTTCACCTCGAGGGTTTCCATCGGCTCTTGTCTGGAGGAGCAAGCAGAGCATTTGTCCATATCTCGCAGAGAGAATAGTCTTGTACTCAGGATCGTCCTTGTCCAATGGGCGCCCCATATCCTCGTATAGTCGCTTCATGGACTCGTCGTGGTGATAATCGGCGCGCTGTTGCAGCGCCTCCCGATTGGACTGAGGATGGTCGGCCAATAACTTGGCACCATACGGTGTATCCCAGTCGATATGCTTGCTGCTGACTGCCAGAATAGAGTGCATGAGGCCTTGGTGTTCATTGGCGAGGTGAAGGATGATGTCTTTGAAGGCATTTCTGGCCTCTCCTTCAACTGTTAAGACATTGCTCAGATGGGTAATATAATGTTTCCAAAAGACCTTATCTTCGACAGTCTCGACACCATGAAAGATTGGTTGCATAGTAATAATTGGAAGGGCCTCCTGGCGTAAACGCTCTAGAGCGATAATTAGAAGGATGTGTCGGTATTTTATCAAAGGAAACGTACCCTCTTCTGCCTTTTCCTTACCGCTCTTCCATATCTGTTTTTCGTGGTAGCCCTCGCATACCACAGCGTTCTTCTCGCAATTCATGCCTAGAAACAAATGATTAGAATCTCACATATCTCAGGTGAATGATTCGGGCCGTACATCGAGGTTTCTATGTTATATTAGCCTTCTGTCCACAGTTCAAGAATTAAAAAGCACCGGACATGGCAGGGAGGGCACTGGATGATACCCCCTTGTTCTGTAACAGGTCCAACGCCTTCATGAAATCACTTACCGCTTCATCACATTTCTTCTTGCGCTTTCGGCAAGTGATGCAACCAGTCTTTGATCGACCCTTGGTCACTTTACTTGCGCTCACTGCCGTGGTCAGTGGGTGTTTCCTTGGCCTTCCTCGTGGTCTTTTCGGTTTCGGATCTATCTTGGCGGAGTCCACTGAAGTTGGCGCCAGGGGGGCGGCTTTTAGATCGTCCATGTTAAGATCATCTTCGACCGGCTCCAGCTTCGGAATGGTAAGAATATCGTCCGAGCCTTGCTCCCAATTATTGTCCATTTCAACATCGTCTCGGTCGACATAGTCCGTGCTCCAAGAATCGGCACAGGATGAGGAGGCTGAATGTACCATCGTAGGGGCAGAAGAGTTGTCCAATCCTGCGCTCAACGGTGAAATTTGGCCGGGCTGTAGTTGATTTGCTGTTGCTGCTGAAGACATCCACAAAGAGTCCATTGGTAAAGGTGAAGGTGGCATCATGTTGTTTCGGCTTTCGAGAGATATGCTATGGTTGTCGCACCACGCCAGGTTTTGTTCAGATTGCGAAAATGCAAATGAATTCTTGATAGCCATCTAAGAGGATGAACATGCCTCGGACAGGAGCTGGGAGAAAGATGTTTTGTGCCGACTGTCCCAGAGCCGGCGGTAAGGACTTAGATAGACAACCAGGCAGTCCGATCGAGTGTGGTACGGTATGTATAGGCACAGCAGTCTACTATGGAAGCTGGACGTGACGACTCAGCATGAAGCTGTGGAGACTAGAGGGTGGTGGCGGTGGACGTTAGACTGGACTAGCTATCGACGCCAACACACCAACGGTTGATCGAAGCTCCTTAGTTGCCCAGAACAGGCGACGGTTGGAAATCGCAAGATGAAAGGGAGGGAAAGGTGAGGAGAATGGAGGGGCTACAGTATGTGGGTGGAGAGGTGTTATTTGGGAGTCAAGGTATGGAGGAGTTTTGAGATTCAGCACTGGAACCCTTCTGCAGTCTGTCGACTCCATCTCCCCACAGTTATCATAGCCTAGCAATGAGGTTGGCCTCATGGTCAAGGTGAGAGAGCCCACAGGGGTTTTGGTACACTTGGTACATAACCTTCAACACCCATGTGCCGTTCGGTCCCGCCAGGGATCTTTTCAGGCCGCTCGACGATGCCATCGATGGTCTCCTACAGACCCTGTCATGCCAGGGCCAGCTGCTGGGGGCTTGGTCGGCTAGTTTAGTAAAATTATGCTCTAAAAGTCTATAAACGCTGCCCTGCTAATAAGTAATCCACTACTATAAAAGTGAGCTTATCTATTTTCTTTAAATATCTATAACTTTAATAAAATATATTATAGAAGGCTAGAATTTTATTTATTATATATATAAAGTGCTAAAAGAATTATAAATTTAATAAAATAGTAAAAGCTTTTATTATTTAAGCTATAAAAAGTAGGAGGTTATATTAAGATATTATAATTAAGGCTAGATATTTACTAGCTATAATCTTTAAGATCTTTTAATACCAGAAAACTTATTAAACTTTAAATAAAAAGAGTTATTTTAAATATCCTAGAAAACTCTTAGTTTAGTAAATTTAATATATACTAATCTTATTAAAATATAATTATAGGATTATATATAAAAAGCTAGTTAACTTTTTAAGTAGTAAAATCTTATAAATAACTTTATATTAAGTTATTAAATACTATTATAGTTATAAATAAAAAGCTATATAAAGAATTTTACTATTTATAAAAACTATTTATTAATAGCTTTTTTAATATTAAGCTTAAAAGGAAAATATTAAAGAATTACTAAAGGTATATTAGTTTAAAGTTTATATATAAATACTCCTTAAAAAGAGATTATTAATCTAATAATACTTTTAAATAATTTTTAATAATAAGTCTATAGTTTAATTATAACTTAATTATAAATAAAGCTAGGTCTTTTAAAAGCCTTATAAGAAGTTTATAAAAGAATTAATTAATATTATAGTTTATAGGAAGTCTTAATTATTTATTATAATTTAAGAAGTAATTTAAAGAGGCAGTAAATCTAATATTATTATTATAATCTATAATTAAACTATTAAAAGAAGAGAATATATATTATAAAGCTATTAAAAGGTATTATTAGAAGGTTTATTTTCTATTTAGATTAGGTTTTACTATTTTAATAAAATAACGCTTATATTTATATTTTAAAATTAATAACTAATTAGCTATTAAAATATAAGATATCCTGGATTAACTAGCCTACTTATAGTCTAGATTTTAACTTAATTAAGTATATTTAAAAGTAATTAAAGCTAAATATTTATAAGATATTCCCTTAAATAAAGCTCCTTAAAAGTAATAAAATTAATTAAGTAAAATTAATTAAATATATTAAATTAGTATAAATAGCTATTATACTAAAGCAGATTAATAAGCTAATTAACTTACTCCCTTGCTAACTTAATGCTTATATTTAGGCAAGGGGTTAATATATAAAATATTAAAGAGGAAAGTCTAGTAATTAAAATAATATATATTATATTATTATTAGATTTAAATTAAAAATATTATAAATAAATAAAGTTATTACTATTAAATTAATTAAGTTACTATAGGGTAGGGTATTTATAGACTGTTAGAGCATAATTTTAGCTTAGGATGACCATGATGAATGAGACGTAAAGGATACTCTTAGACTTGGCGGATTTCTCCACCAAAGTCTTGGAGGGAATATGGACATGGCGTATTTAGATATCCACCCTCCATAGATTTAGCGTCTTCAGGACCCTGCCAGAGATACTTCAGGATACAAACCAGGCAAAGCAGCCCAGCCTAAGTGGGACATTTCCCGTCTGGACTGCTCAGGACTCAGGTTTGGTTAAGGTGGTGCATACAATGTCGTGCTATAAATGTTAGCAAATGCCTGGGATACGGGAGCAAGATGATGGCGAGGTAGAACATGATGTGCCTAGAATTACGAGGAAGGGCCTCGATCCAGCAGACATCTGGATGAGCTTGATATCTCTTCTCAATTTCAGAGGCCAATCAATGATAACGAGACGTGTCTATGCCCGTATTGTATGCGACAAGTGGAGTAGCGTCTATATGGTTCGACAACGTTGATCTGTCTCTGAAAGTCACACGACAGAGCATCAACCAACTTTGGAGTAGAGAAAATCCAAGTCTGCAACGGGCGACGTTGCAACGCTGCTGTAGCATGATATCACTTCAAGTCCCCTGTGTTTGTAAATTCCCGTGAAGTGGTATTTTTTGCTAGTGCTTTTTCACACTTTATCGCGCAACCAACCGATGCTGTGCTGAATAATGATCATGGTAATGGTGTAGTTCGCTTGAATCAGCCCAGACAGGCTGTGTTGACCGCTGAGGCCCCAATTGGGATTGCAAGACTATTCGGCGGTGCACCACGATCGACTTTGGGCATCAAGTGAAGAGATTTCCGTCAGCGGGCAAGGTACTGTAGGATTCTCAACAAAGAGGTTGTGGTGACGGAAAATGCGAGTCGGTTGGTTAAAGACGATGGTGTTGACAGCAGATGAATTGAATAGGAAAGGTGCTTCTGCATTATATCGGCATCTGTCTCAAATTTGTTTCCTCAAAGAGGTCAGTCACGATGCAGATCAGCTTTTACTGCCCATCTGAGAAGGCACTTTCCTCTACCAAGCCCGATGACAGAAGGTGCACATAATCTGATCAAGTAGGCCCGGCCTAGGCAGGTACACTACTCCGTCCTTCCAGCCCAACTGACATCCGGCCCCGACTGATTTTCCTTAGTATCCGTACCAACCTACTGGATCTTTTCTACTCAATCAAACTCTAGGCTTTTTATCAAATTCCCTATGTTTCTTCTACGCCAACCAGGGTCATACCTGTCTCTCTTTGGTGGCTTTTCCAACAGAAAGCCTCATGTTGGCTGGAGAGATCTAGACCGTCAGCCCGCTATGCGCTGCATCATCATTCTCCCTCCTGCAGAATATGCAGAAAACATCCATAGCGGCCACTTCTAACTCGTCCGTTTATCACTAGCATCAACCACTGCTGTCCTTTTCTGCCTGGCGGAGGCACTACTTTGAATGGCATGTCCGCACCTGATAAACCTCAATCACCCCTTTTCCATCGACACCAAGCTGACTGACATGGTATTCCCATGTCGCTATTACCTTGTAACCTCTTCCATCTGCATCGCACTACTGCAATGTATTGCTAGCGCATATGTGCATTGCTTCTGGGGACTGGAAATCGACGGCCCAGGTCAGTCCACAACTGTTGGAGTTCTGGAGCTCTAGACAAGGCAAGTTGCGTTGATTTCTCGGCTTATTCGAAAAGTCGAAGCAGTTCACAGCCTCCCTGGACATGAATTCACCAGTAGTCCCCTAGCCACGAGGAAACTCTGGCTTCAATACCAACTCAACCCTCTTCTTCTTCAACAATTGACTCCAACATGGTACGTGCCCTGTAGCCGAACGGGTAGGGGTAAGACCAGCTCGCATCCTCCGCAGCCAACCGCCTACTCACGGACCCTCAGGTGATCAAGGCATACTTTCCCTCTGAGACAATGCCTGTCTAGGTTGGTCGATCATTACGACTAAATTTGTCTGCCATTTTGACGAGTTATCCTAACTCGGTCATCGCGGACGGCCCACTCGTTGGTTGATCACGATACGTATTCGACTCTCCAAAGCGATTCAGGACCCCGGGCTCGAGGGACTCGAGGCTTTGACAACCAGACAACTTCGCTAAGATGCCGGCCCGCCGGTCTACCCCCACGTCAGCTCGCAAGATTCAACCCCGAATAGGACGCAGTTTCCATGATTGTCGACTGCCAGGCGATGAGAGCCAGAAAATTTGAACTCTATTGGGCCCATCTACCACTCATACCACCACCATGTTCATTGTTTATGTTTGCTTTTTCTGCTCACATTGCGGGGGACACAACCAAGAGCGCAAATTCTGGTTCTCATGTTGACATGGAGCTCATGAACATATCCTCGCCCAGTCTGTCCATACATACGAACCGTGGAAGTGGTGTTGTGGTTAGATATTTCGCCTGTCGTTGCTTTACAGAAATGCGGCATCACAAACTCTTTTTCACTATACAACTATTCAGTCTTTGGCTAGTGAAGTTGATTGCACATCCGAAGCTTTACTTCGACAGAAGATATCAGGATTGGTCTTTACCATTCGAAATCCGGAACCTCTGTCTCTCGAAACGCACATAAATTGGTCTGCTCTTTATTCAAAGAGCATCTCAGATTGGGTAGTCAGCATCATCCGGATTCCCTAAAGCAGTAACCTGGTCAGTGCTCATCTACCATTTGGCAAGACTCCAAAGCCACAACGATTTCATCGCTAATTTTAATCACTCCTCACAACATGTCTCAGCTGATTCCACCAAGCTGATACTATGTACTAACTATGTAGGAGATGGCCAAGCATTCCACATTGGTGTTCGCCCTCGGTCTCCCCATTAATCAGGCTGATGTTCTCTTGAAGTCACATACTGATGTTGGCAGTTAGCTGATAGAGCAATATCCAACGACCTTGAGGCCAAGGATGCCGTCGTCATTCCTCTTCAGGTTTAGCTCTTCTGGAGCTAAAAACTCCTATGAAAGTTATGACTGGCCACACGGCAGTACTTCGAGATACCTCAAGCTGTTTTATATTATAATAGATCTACCTCTCATTGGATGTGCAATTGAACTTCAAGAGGTCAACTCCATTTCAGCATTCAGCAGCATCTATGAATAGTCTATCGCTTCGAACCGAGCATTCCGCTTCTCAGCTGCATCTCACACCGCCCCTGCTCCTGGTATGTGAACCAGTTGCAATTCAATATTGCCCGACAATTGAGTTCGACGGTGCGCCGGCCCACGCGCGGTCCGTTGATGGAGACCCGTCTTTTCCCTAGGCTGAAGGTTGGGCAGATGATTGGAACCAACCATATCGGTAGGAGTCAGGAGAACATGCGCATCTGGAAGATTAAAGACGTCATCGCCGATACCAGTTGTTGGTTCTAAAATAAGGGACTATTAATATTTGGCTCGTCACAGTCGGCCAATGACTTCCCGACCTTTGCAGCTTGATGTGCTCTGTACAGCTAGTCACCCCGGATAGAATATCACTCTCAATGAAGATTCCTAGGCATCTTTGCCGACAATTGTGGCCAGGCCGGAAATGTTTCTTCTTCATGGTGGAGCGTGAGCACCTGCAGCTTTGACATACATGAAGTTGTGTTGTGTCTTGCTTAGCGTAGCCCAGGCACTGCTAGTACTACTGTACTGTCGTGCAGTATCTGCCGACCTAGGCGAATCCATCGTGAGAGGACCCTGGCGATCCCACATTGGCCACCTGAAATACCCAAAGACCAGCGACTTTCAAACTCCTTGGCCTCGCGAACAGACCACCACCTGAGCTGGATTGGGGGTAGTTTTATTTCCAGGACCAAGGAGCTCAGCTTGTCAGTAAGCGCGCGGGTCAAGCTGACTAGAACATCTGGAGCTGGAGGGGGTCTGCCTGAGCGTAAGATTATGCTCGCCCTCTAAATTACTCCACCAAAAGCGCAGCCATCATCAACTGACACATTGCGTTTGGCGCTTGAAGTCCACTGGACCAGACCAAGTGGTCTGTGCCATTTTGGCACGCTTTTTGTCACGGATTTAAGCCAACATGGAGACTGCCCTGTACTGTGCCCGTGCGAATAGAATCCCTAGAAGGAGGTTCAGATCACCTAGTCGTTAGCAGATCTCCCGTTATCGGGCCGGCATAGATCTTCACGAATCGAAGTCCAGATATGCGGTGAACTGGGCCATTACTAGACCGAACACAGGTGTGAAGAATGTGGTTGTGGAAAATATGGCTTTGCAACTCTAAGCATGGCTTCAGTGAGAGCTATGAACTCGGAGGGCCTCCGGTGCTGGCCATGTGAGGAAGATTTGACGATTCATGATACGATGGGTAGAAACCTTTTGCCTATTCCTCAGTATTGGGTGTCACCGGTTGTTTCTTCAGGCGGGCAGGCATGGGTGTAAGCCAGCCAGCCAGCCAGCCAGCCTTCTGACTCTATCTGCATTTTAAACAAGTAAAAACTGGGGTCAGGCTGAATGCTGTACTCCAGACCAACAGAAACGTTGTTCGGGATTAACACGACAGACAAGATCAGGCCATGCACGGACTATGATTTTCAATGCGCCGACCACAATTTACATCCCTGAGGTGGGCTGGGCTGGGGCTCGCTCGCGCTTGGTCTGTTTGGTCTGCTTGGTCTGATATTGCAAAGCTTTTGGTGTGGAGAGTCCATGATACTCCATGACTAGTATTCAGGAGGCGAGATTCTGGAATGTGTCTGCTTCATATTGGAAAGCACATGTCTAAGTATGGCCGAGCCTTAAGTTAGCAGACTTGGACGCCGCTTCCTTTCGTCCAGCCCTACTGATTGCGACCGGAGCAAATAGTCCAATTCAATTAGAAACCGACAAAGCTCTGATGGGTCAGGCGTTTAGACGTCTTCTCGAACTGTGGCTTCAGAGGCCGGCCCAACGCAGTTGAATTACACCACTACTGTAGTGTACATTACAGTACAGCTTCTACTGAATGAGGTTATTTGTTTCATCTACCCTTCTTGGTCAAGCATGAAGCTTCCTTCCGGAGCATGCTGTCATTGCCCCATGAGTCAAAAGCATAACAATACGACATTGGCTAACTAAAAGAAAATCCAAGGGAGAGTCAGAAACGTGGTGCCTCGGGGGTTAGCCGAAAACCGAGATCTAGGCTTTTGGACTTGCGTAGATACGAGTGTATGCTATGTATCTTGCTGGTGTCCTTCCCATACAATACCCGTACCCCAGACTCACTCACCTGCTGGGGGGTGACTGACTGGACTGTGGGCTGTGGGCTGTGGGCTGTGGGTGAGGTGACGGGCGGATGCCAGTCAAGTGGGGGATCGTGGGGAGCGGTGTGTCGACCCTCTACTCTGTGTGGATGGCCTTTAGTCTTCATCACAAGACGACACCATAATCAAGATGGGCAACGTGGGCTGCAATGGGAAAATACCACCCTACCATCGGCAGCGCAGCGCTATCCCACTCAACTACATCATCGCAAAGATTTCTGGTCTGATTATTTACGTTTGATAATACAGATATTGGCCAAGATCGACTCCCTCACGATTCAATGGCTCTCATTCAAGACATATCAAACACTTGGCATGCTTACTGTGCCTCCCGGAATTCGGCTTCTTGACTCGCTCGGCACTTGGTCACCAGCACAATACAGCACAGCACATGCAATCTCGTGAATAACAAAATTGTCGACCCAAGCTAGCCAAGCCAATCGACTGGCTCAATCTCAAGCAGCATCTCAACCTGACAGTTGCGGACTGCAGGTGATTCGCTACGTGCCAGTCGATTCAAGCCCCTGCTATCCGTACTATCGCGGACTATCGCAGTCTCGTGCGTCGTCACGGGACGATCATCAAGCTAGACTATCAAGATTCGGCAACCCGTAGCCTGGATCAACAGACTGATTGGCCATGCTCTCAGAAGCCTCCCTTGCCATGTCTGTTATGCCGTGATGAAGCGAGCGTCGTCCCCTGGTGTGGCTGCACAAGCGTGCGTGTCCTCAACTCTGCTTGTCCTTGCCTTTTCGATCCTGGGGTCCTGGAGGCTGTTGGTCAACATGGATGAGGCCTCTAGCTACAGTTACTATGTATGTATGTACTAAGTTAGCGTGCGTTTGTTATTCTGCAGCACCAAATGTGATTCATGCAGGGTACGACTCGAGAACTTTGATAATGCAGGAAAATAATGAAATACTCACGCAGAAATGTGCTCATCAGCGTCGTGTTGATCCAAACTCATGATATCACCGACCCTCTATCTCGCAGCATTCTCTGCGGCAAAGCTAGTAACCACGTCTGCCTCATGCATCTCGGCAAACCTTGTCAACCTACACAAAAGTCGTCTTCTGAATGGTCCATTGCTGTATCTGTCTGTCTCAAAGCCATAAAGTGTCTCATATTAAGGTTGGCTGGGAACAGGAGCGTAGGGTTGGAGCTATGGCGTCCACTGGCACAGTTGCTGATTTAAAGTGATAACAATATTACATAGCATACCTATAATCTGATATCTTATTATTGGACTAGATCTAAATAAATCTAAGGACCTTTAGGATTAGACTCAATAATGGGACTGCATCTAAATGTCAACGAGAATTGGAGCTGCCTCTTTTCCTGCCTTATCGGGGCTGGATGGCGGGTTGGTTGAATAGGACCGAATCCTTTTATTTGGCAAATACAATGAGATCAGATTCTAGAGGCTATACACTTGTCTTGAACCTTCAAGAAGCTTTGTGCAAGGTCCTGCGAATCGCAACTACATACAAATATAGTCGAATCAGTCATGTAACTATCTTGACAGATGCCTCTCCGTCTCAGCCATGAACCCAATATACATAAAAGCAAACATCGTAGATATGCAGGCGTCTATTTTGAGCCTGTAACATAGATTTACCAATTCACTCGCATCTTGGAAAAGTCTCGGTTCCTCGGTCTTTACCCTGGGGTTCGTGGTCCGCCGCTGGTCGACCAAAGCTCATTCGTCTTGCCTCCAAACGAAACGTAGACCTGAAGCTGCTTCCGGGCGTCGTCGATTTGTTTTTGCTTGGGGTCTGTGCCCCCTCACGCATTGCTTTACGAAGCTTGTGTGTCTCTACTGTTAGCCCCTGGGGTTTCTTGTCTCGATATGTAGCAGCTGGAGTCACTTCAACCCGCGCGGTTGCCCCAGTAGTGGTTTGTATCTGTCTGGGAGGTCGACCGAGTGCGAGGTTTAGTTGAGTCTCAGAAGGAAGAGGTGGTACAGGCGGTCTGGGTGATGAGAAAAGCGGTTCCGGGGCGTCTTCGAGGAACTGCTTCCACTGTATAAGACTCTCTTTACTCGTCCTATTATTGGCGGTGACGTCGTTTTGAACAGAGTCCCCATTAGCCGCCCTTTCGAGTGAATCCTTACGACTGGATCTCTTTGGCGATTGTCTGTTCTGAAACTCACGCTCGACCTTGTCCCTGAAGTATGCCGCTCGTTTTTCTTTCTCTCTTTTCCCTTCGCCATTACCCGAGACCCATGGCGACGCACAAGGTGGTTCCGGTTCACAGTTAACAAACGGGGACCATGCCAAGGTGGGCTCAGCCGGTGTTCTGGGAGTGGCTGGGGGATTATAATCCGAACGGATACGCTTGCGGAAGATATTACTGATGCTCGAGGATGGTGTCCGTGGAACGACAGTGGTTTGTGGTGCGGTGGGTGATGGGGTTCTTCGTTCAGGAACGTCTCCCTCACTTCCGGGAGGCATCAAGGACGAGGCTCGAGTTGACCGATCGAGCTGCTGGTTTGATGAAATGTATGTGCTGCTGGGAGTAAGTCTCGCTCGTGATGGCGGCTTTTGGAGCTTTTGAGGTTGCGAGAAGTCTCGCGTAGTGGCCGATGTTGAACGCTCAGCATCTCCCTCATCCATGGTCGCACTTGGCTGAAACAAAGTCTTTCGCCAATCCACCCCGGAAGAAGCCTCCCCATGCGTCTCAGTTCGTCCGTCGTTTCGCGGCATGGTTCTAGACTTTCGGGGTGTAGTTGCGAAAGCCTTCATCCATTCTCTTGGTACAAAAGCGCGTTCATGCCGCCCAGAGTCCGGCAAATCAGGCAAGCGTCTTGCTTTGGGGGGCTTCTCTGTTATGGTTGTCCTCATTTCAATAGAATCTTGAGGGGGCCATCCAAGACGTTCCTGAGTACTCTGGAGGTTGAGCATTATGCCCGACCTGGGGAATGTATCCCTCGAAATACTTTCCCTACGATGCTCCGGGGTAAAACCTGAATGCGCCATAGCTTCCAGGTTGAAAGATGCTTTGTGTTCGAGCCTTTTCATAGACTGTGTTGGGGTAATAATTGTGGAAGCTGAACGTTGAAGGCCTCTTGGCGCAGGTGTCGCCTGAAGGAGGTCCTGCTCTTGGTGTCCCAGCCCACGAGGGGTACGATCTCCTTCTGTTGGAATATCATCGTCATTTCTGAAGACTTCGGGATCGAAGGAACCGTCTCGCTCAGCCGAGGCGCTGATCCTAAGCATCTCAAGTGTGGTGGGCGGATCAGCATACCCCCTATCAAACAATCTTGGCCATCTACGATCAGATTCGTCAGTGTTAGCCCTATGTTTCCGTCTGTTGATATGCAAGGGACTTGGTTGAAGTTCAGAGATAATTGATTCCGTGTCGGCCTCCCATAGGTCCGCAGAAAGCCCTTGGTGATGCTTGTCACCCTGACTTGGGATTAATCTTGGTTGTCGGGTATCTTCAAAAAGGAGTTTACCACCAGAATCACCAACAACACGTTTTGTAAGTGTTCCTGGAGTCAATCTATGAGTTGGCTGAACTGCAATAGGGAAACGAGCAAGGGGACTCTGTGTGTCTGTTGTTGCCAGCGGCTGGGGAGTACAGCGAACAGTCTTGCCTCTAGGCCGTGGGGTGGCAAAATCCAAAACAAACATTTCCTCTTTACATATACGGGATAACTGCCTCGAAAGCCTGAAGCTACCAGAGTCGTTGTGGGATTGTCTATCAGCTTGATCTGGGTCACCTGCCAGATCATTACTCCGGACACTCTGACGAGAAAAGGGGGTGCCCGGGTCGGGCAAACTTGATGCTTGCTGATCTTCAAGGGTAGCTGCATTGTCGAAGGGTGCAAAGTGAGCCCCAGTCCCCGTGCCCATTGTGGTCTTGACTGAGTCCTCAGTCAAATCATTGTCCCCTGAAGCTTCAATTGGTGAGATCGCACTTGCTATCTCATCATTCTCGTCTGGTTCATACTCGCTCATAGGCCGCCAATCATCGACCTCACCCCCAGCTGATACTAGTTTCGTCAGTAGTTATTATAAATGAGTTTGGGGGGGGGGGGGGGACAGATAACGTACCTCTACGTAGCACAACCATATCCTTATCCTCAGGATCAGCGCATCCGCGACCATCTCCAGCTTCTTTGCCCAACTCTGAGGACTTTTTGACCTGAGCGTTACTCAAGTTGAGACGCAAGGTATCCATGAATGAGGGTAGAAGAATCGGCTCCCCACCTAAGTGAAGGGACAGACGCATGGGCCCATTGGCATAAGTTTCTGGCCTTACAGTTGATACTGATTCCCCATCAGAATCAGCTGCATATTCATCTGCGGCAGTGCCTTCTACATTGAATCCAAAAGACATAGGCTCCAAATCACGCCGGATTACTTTTGGTATTTGTGGTATTACCAGAAATTGCTTGTAGTAGTTCGTCCAGAACCAGTGTTTGCTGGGGGGTGGGAGTTCGCATGGTCGATCCTCACTGTCGGATAAGTGCTTCTCAATCAGGTACGTTCGACAGTACTCCATAGGCGAGAGACGTGGTTTCGTAAGTTGACAACTCAGTCCAGCACTTCTACCCCTTCTGTGGAAAGGCCGGAAGGTGCCTCCCCCCACAGTGATCTGCCTCGGGGGTGATTTGGGACTCTGTAGTGGGCTCGAAGATGGATTAGGGGCCTCATAGCTGTTGGCTTCAAAGTTCAAACTTCCCGAAAATGGGCCTATGATAGATATTGGCTCCGAGATGTTTGCTTTCAGAGACGGCCAGCGCTTCCTATCACTTGACTTGCGTGTAGTGGAAGTGCCCACGTGCTGGTTCTGTGCCTGGAACGACACACCACTTTGGTCTGTCCTTTCGGATCTATCAGACTGATAGCGCATTCTCTTTTTAATCTTGTCCAAAACGCTGGGTGTGAGATGTACTTTAAGTCTCTCGGGAATGTGTGGCAAAGGGGGCACAGGTGGCATGTCATTGCCCTCATCGTCGCTGTCGGGATCGTACTAGAAATCTCGACTGTCAATTTCTCGTGGCAGGACAAGACCCAAAGTGGCTTGTTCGACTGGTAACATGTCAAGCTTTCGGGTGAATGGGTGCTGAAAAAACTCTGTTTTGGAGAGATTATCAGGATAGGACAGGACGGGTGGTGCGCTGAGATCTTGAGAGAAAAGAGCACCATCCGTTTTAGCTGGGCTCATTTCTCTTCCAGGCATTCCTTTTAGTAGAGGATGCGAAGTCGATACGACCCAAGGGCTTAAGGGTGTCGTCGGCGCAGAGCCCTGGTTGTCGTTTGAAGTCGCAAGTGTGAAAATAGCGCTTGCGCTCTGGGTTGTATTTGCTGAAAACCCAGAGCTTCGTGAATTGTCTGTATTAAACACCGTGGACGAGGTTGTAGATGATACATGATACGGTCCGACGCGGAACGATTTTCGTTCAAGATCGCTCATGATCGCTAAGCACACACCTTCCAGCTTCTTGAACTCTTCACAGTATCTCACCATAGCATCTCTGGCTTGAGGATACCCTGGGACCTCGCACCAGCCAGACAGTTTCATTTTGATGATTTCTTGCTGCTGAGGAGAGAAGGGCTGATCAGACATCAGGTGCTCAAAGACAGAAAACCGAACACTGTCGCGAAGACCCGGTGAGTGTGGGGTTGGATCGACATCATCTTCGTCTTCGAGAAACACATCTGAAGGCACAAGAGCATTGAATATTCCCATAATTTGAGGGATCTCCTTTCTGCACTCGGAGTCTTTCGTCAATTCTTCGATAAGGATCTAGGGGGTAGTCAGTTCACCAAAGCGCATTTGGGGAGTAGTATGTGCCTTACAAAGGCCCTGAAACCGGCGTGTAGCAGCCGAAAGTTTGCGGTAGAAGTCCTGTCAAGCTCTTGGAGCATTTGTAGTTGACTTTCTGTCGGTAATATGGTCTCCATGGCAGCATGGGTGGCTTCAAGGAGGCGGAGGCGACGAATTTCGATGGCATCGAGGTAGCCAAGGCCATCCATGGCGCGTTCGAAGTCAATGCCTCCATCATGGGGCTTCCGAAAGATATTGGACGCTATGTACTTGGAATTCTTGCGACTATTCGCGTCATAGTCGACTCCTCTTGCTGCACGGATGGCTGGCCAGGCTGTTTGAATGGAGGCTTGAATGGTTTGGTCGTTGTCGAATGCCAAAAGCCTCGTTTGCATCTGCTGCGCAAAACCACACTGTCGAGAGTCGAGATCATCTGATTCACCGTTGACCAATTGTTTAAGGGCCTCATAGCCTATCCCTAACCACCAGGTTTCGAGTTCAGCAGGATAGGGTGGCATCGCTTCGTGATATTCTGCCGAAATATGTTGCTCAGAGTGCGGAGGAGAAAGTTTATACAGGGCGATCGCATGTGATGCACTGGTCAGAGACGAAGAGGATTAAAGCAGTGGAAGGAATGTATCTGTGAATGAAGAAGAAGATGTTTCGAGAGTGAAAGGCTGCCGAATATTGATCTTGGCAGTGAATAAAGGTGGAAAGGGTGTGAAAGGAAAAGGTCTGCAGGCAGGGACTGATCCACTGTAGCCGTGGTATTCAGGCTGGCTTTTGAAAGAGCCGTTTGCGCGAGGTGCGCCTTGTTGTTTTTGTTTATGTATACGTTTGTTCATGGTGAATATGGACAGAATCGTTTGTGGTCGCGTCACTGTTCACACCTTCCTTCCATGAGTTGGACCACCTGCTTGAAGGCATTGTAGATTAACCACGTGGCTTGACAGTGCATTCGACTGTCATTGATTGATAGCGGTTCGAACCATTGAGGAGATTCGTTACTGAAGTGAAGATGAAGTCGTTGATACTCCGTATTGCCCGTGAACCCCGTATCTCATGAGGTCATTTCAGAGTGGGAAAGATCCATCCATTCGGTGACATGCATCTAAAACCCCCTGTCCTGCTGAGTCTCAACTCAATTGACGAGGCCTCCCGCATTCCCCGCTAAAATTACAGTGGTTTTTGCACTAGCGCGAGCAATAGCGGGCACCCTCAGTTGAATTGCAGGGGGAGCTTCTGCAGCTGTCGCTGAGGATCTGGTCAAGTCTCTCTGCCAAGGCCAATGGCAGCCAGTTTCAGGGCAGCTAACTGTCACTGGTGGCCCCCGAATCTGCTCTGACGCAGCACAACCAGGAACCTGAGCTAACTTTGTTTTTAGATCCTTGACCAGGGCAAGCTTGAATTGGACGGACTGTTCCTTTGGTGCCACGAAGCCACTGGTTGTCCTACTCCCTTCCTTTTCTTCTCTCCTTTGTTCTACTGGCGCTGGTGTAACTCTTGGTAGCCTCAATCGGCACGTCAATTGACTCGTGGAACTGCTTCCGTCTTTCCCTATTGCACTACAAATCCTTAATTATGATTTTGAGGCATTCAGGGCGCCTGGTGCGTCGTCTCAACCAACCTGTCAGCTCCTTGAGCTTGGCGCGACCAGTTGTACCGCAGATTCGGTATCTGGGGCCGAGATGCACAAATAGCAATGTTGCCAGCAAGCTCCGATTCTCATCTCAAGCTCGCGGAAGAAAAGGTATTCATTGATATTTAACCTTTGTCTTTTGTCACGCAACCCCATCAAGAGGCGACTCTTCACAGCCCAGCAAACTTGGGTAACCCAGGTGTTCCGGCATTTGCATTTCTGTTTCCAGAAACGGCACTTTCAGTCAGCATCTTATCGAGACTTGGCTTTAAGCAGCAGTCCCAACCATTTCTGATCTACAAGTGAGATCAGGCTGAAGAGCGGGAATCGCTGCATAGCAATGAATATGTTACTGGAAGCCCAGGAATCGACATGAAATCGAACTACTACTAACTTTTTGAAGCAGAAGAAGCTCCCGAGTATAATGCAGAGGCAGAGACTCAGAAAGGGCCCAAGTCCTCCTCCTCAGAGCCTTCACTTTTAGGCAAGATGGGAGAGGCCGCGGCCACGACCTTTGCGTCCATAGTGGTGTTGGGTCTGGGCTTTGCTGCTGCGGGCTACATTTATCACAAGTTTTACAAGATGCTCGTCCTACAAAAGATGAACCATGCTTTTGAGCCAGGTGATCCGGTCCTAGATTTGGCTGCAATTGGTAAAGATGTCCCTCATCAACCAGGTGGTTCTGGCGAACATTGGATATACCGCCCAGAGCAGCAGCGTGTTGACGACATTGTCATGGGGCGCGTTGTCGGGCACTATTACCTTTTGATCGGCGATAAGGGGTCTGGTAAGAGCAGTATGCTTATTGATGCTATGCGAAAGAATGAGGGTGATGGTGTTGCCATGTTCGAGGCACACGCAGACCTGGAGATCTTCCGCATTCGTCTTGGCAAGGCCCTCGATTATGAGTTTCACGAGGATTACATCGGAGGGTACTTCAGTGAGAGGGGCCCCCGAGAAACCACAGCTCTTCTGGACATTGAACGTGCCCTCAACAAACTGGAGAAAGTGGCCATGCAGAAGCGAAGAGAAAGGGGCAAGCCCTTAGTGGTGATTGTCAACCAAATGCACCTCCTTCGCCATGATGATGATGGTCGAGATGTCATTGAACTACTGCAGCAAAGAGCCGAACAGTGGGCTGCAGCCAACATTGTCACTATGGTTTTCAACTCCGATGACTACTGGGTGTATGAGCGCCTCAAACAGCTTGCTACCAGAATGGAGGTTCTCCCTGTCACTGATCTACCTAAACAACAAGCTATTTCGGCTCTCCAGCGATATCGTCAGAAGTACTGGAAGGAAAGTATCGACCCCGAAGTTCTCGAAGAAGTTTATGAAAGGGTCGGAGGGCGGCTGAGCTTTCTCAACCGAGTAGCAAAAAGCAGGGATATGATGGGAACTTGCGAAAGGATCAAGGAAATTGAAAAGAAGTGGTTCCTCAACCAGTGTTGGATTCTCGGTCCAGAGATGGATGACGATGTCATGGATCAACAGAAGTGGGCTGTAAGTTTGAAGAAATACTACGTTGCATTTGCAGAGACAATTACTGACCAAATCATAGGCTGCCGCTATGTGTTTGGCTAAGGCATTGGTCGATAAGGAACAGGATATGGAAGAGCATGAAAGCTACGACCCTGTTGTTGGACATGTGCTTCCGACATACCCTTTCCACATCGCTCAGCAAATCATGACTCGCTGTGATTTTATCCGAGATCTCGATCGATTGAACCTCTTCAGCATCACCAGCGAGGCAGACGTTCGAGCAAGCAGCGTTCCGATGCATCGGGCCTTCAGAGAAATTTGTGCTGAGCCTAACTTTGAGAAGCACCTAGAAGGCACGATACAAAGAATTGCTGATATCGAAAGCTTGGGACGTACTCGTGAGCTTGTTGCCAAAGACTTGGTTCTTGGTGGACAGTATGAGATCGAGCATAACCGCAAGGGCATTACAGTGAAGCTGAAGGAGGCTGAGAAGGAAGATGACTGAGGCAATTACGTGCATTTTTGGATTGCTCCCATGAAGTCGTTGGGAATCATGACGCCCTATTGCCGTTTTTTGGATTTCTCTGGTCATATACGCCTGAATGAGGTATGACCGAAATAATGTTGAAGGACAGACGCAGGTGATGAATGTTTTTGGGTCTGATGAAGCGACCTGTACAATAACTGACTGACTTACATAGATTTCCTTGGCACGTGTCGAAATAACTCTGTACAAACCTGTACTCTTTCTTTAGATTAGTGTAATAAACAACGACAGTATATATTTGATTCTCAGTACTTTGAGAGTAGCGTAACATTATGACCGACCCTCGGGAGCAAGCAAGCTTAAAGGCTTTAGAAGAAGATACTAAGATCAACTGAGGTAAAAGCCCCCTAAGCTCATGTTATTTTGTTGCTTAGGGTTAAGGTTTTGAGTTTTCTTACCTCTCCAAACTGATCTCTCCTGACTCCAAGCCATGGACAAAGATCATGAAAGGGGTACGTGTGGGGCTCACGTGATCAATGTCACGACAACGCGAGCCTGGGGGAGCAACCATCTCTAGGTTAACCACGCCGTCAGTTTTTTTTCGTGACGCCCCACACCTTCTTCCAATTTCCCCTTACCCTACATCTTCAACTCGCGTTCTGTCGACGAGAAAGAAGCTATCGTCGCGAAGCAGTTCACCGATGTCAGGCAACGGCAACGGTAGTAGCAAGTGGCCTGACTTCCGCCTCGCGTCGACGGTGCTATGGTCTCTTATGCCCGGCTCCCAATCCAACAGGCCAGATAAGCAAAACGACGAAGACCGCGACGGTAACGAAGGCCGCAAGAACGAGCAGCAGCTCAAGAACGAAACCCAAGAAGAGCTTCCAGAAGAACTAATGCAGTCACTCGAGCTGACCCAAGACGAAGTCGGCACCGGAAGCCGGCCAATTGATGAGATGAGCGGTTTCGATAACTACGATGGCGATGCTCAGGCTGGTCCAGAAGACGACGTTGCAGATCAAGACTTTGGCACGCTCGAAATGTTCGACAGCAACGCAACACAAGCCCCCTACACGTCGCAACTTGACATCGCTTCCCAGGAAGACCAGGCGCCTGAGGCGCCCATGTCGGAAGACATACCGTCCTCTCAATCCCGAAAGCACAAGCGCGACAAGAAGGGGCGCAAACAGAAAGGCATAAATGAGAGTGAATCCCCACAACTGCCACCAGCTGCCGGAGGATCCTCGCGCAAGTCCAAAAAGTCCAAGAAAAAGTCGACGGCACCGGTCGAAATTCCCGATAGCCTGGTCGAAAACAACACATCAACCATATTCCCATCTCAACCTCTGGACAACTTGGCTGCTGACCTTGCTGATGAGGCGGCTGCTCCTGCTACTCAAACGAAGCGCAAGCGCAACCCCTCGGATTCCACTGACGGCAAGCAACGCAAGAAGCGGAGATCCCGTGACGAGGCAGCCGAAATCGAATCACAGCTGGTGGAACCAGGAACACAAGATGACCAAATTGAGGAAGCAGACACTAAGGAATCCCAAGCTGCCTCTTTCCTTCACACCAGGGACGCAGCTCGCCCGGCTGCCATTTACGATGATGTTGCAGAGGATGCACCCCAATCTCCCAGTGCTGCACGCCTCGAGGTGCGTGATGCTCAATCAAGAGAAGGCAGTGCCGCTCAGGACGAGATGGACATTGATGCATCAGTGAAGCATACCCAGACCCAGGATCAGGAGAATGAGGTTTCTGGATTTTCTGCAATCAACGGGCAAGATAACACAGAACACCAAGAGCTCGAACAAGTGGCCAGGGACGTGTGGAATGCGCACATCAATGGCCAAAACCAACCCAACACACAAGACTCATCTGTGCACCCTGAGGAGATGGAGGTTCCAACATCTGCACAGCGTCCTCATACAAGCAATGATGTGTACGATGTTCCCGGAAGCCCAGTTCAGGCCTCAAACCCACCAAGTGCCAGCGCCAAGCGAACACGATCGGGCAAGGCTAAGAAGGCAAAGCCTACTTTCTTTGAGAAATCGCCTTCCCCTGAGGTTCCCGAGGGTGACCTCCCATCACCTTCTGCCATGACACCGATGCCACGAAAGCGCACCAAGAAGGCTTCAAATCGTAGAAAGTCTGAAGCCAACCGTGCACTCTCGTCTCAAGACATGGAAGTCAGAGACGACGATGACCTATATGGCAATCCAGCAACCGGACGACGCAATCGGATGGCTGGCTTCACCCAGGGACGATTCACCGATGAGGAACTTGGTCGTATTGCACAAGCAGTTGAGAGTTACCGTGTCGAGCGCAACATGGAGCAGCATGAACTGAACGCTATGATCCATGCTCCTGGGGGCACAACTGCTGGTGATGAGCATGCCGCCCTTTGGGCACGCATCTTTGCAACATGCCCAGACCGACACAGACAGAAAATCATCAATATCACCCGAAAGAAGTTCCATAACTTCGTTGCTCGTGGTACCTGGACCAGTGAGCAAGATGCCGAGCTCCGTGATCTTATCGAAGCCAACGGAACAAAGTGGTCCAAGATTGCGGGTATCATCAACCGTCACCCAGAAGATCTCCGGGATCGTTATCGAAACTACATCATCTGTGGAGACTCCCAGCGGAAAGATACCTGGGATGAGGAGGAAGAGGGTAACCTAACACAGTTTGTAATGGAAGCCATGGGCGCCATTGACGAGTTACGAATCATCCAGCCTACCCGCGAACTGCTTAAGAAGCCATATGAGGAACTTATCGATTGGCAAAACATCAGTGAGCGTATGGGGAGAACTCGCAGTCGACTTCAGTGTATCACCAAATGGAGAGCCATGAACATCAAGACTCATGGCAAGGATAAGTTGGTGTCACATGCGCCCGATGCATCTATCTCTTTCCGTCTTGAGAAGGCCCGTCGTCAAATTGCCGCGATGCCTGAGGAAGAACGTTATCGCATGATCATGGCTATCTCAGGCTCATCCGCATCCATTGAAGCCAAGATTCCGTGGCAGAGACTGGTTGACAAGCAGTTCCGCAACAGCTGGCATCGACCAACGCAGATGCTTCTTTGGCGACGCCTGAAGCAGAGTGTGCCTGAGTCAGAACAGAAGACTGTACGAGACTCTGCACAATACCTCCTTAATTTGTACGCCCAGACTGGCGAGCTTCCCAATGTCGAAGATTCTCTTTTCGACGACGCGGAGGAGATGGAGTTCGTGAATAGCATCCCAACCACCCACGCTTCTCACAACAACGCTTCTGCCCATGGTCAGAACCACATGAGCGCCAAATTTGTTAACGAGGCCGATGAGGAGGAAACCGAACAACCGCATGGTGAATATGGCGTTCCTGATGAGAACATCAATCCTGATTTACCTATCGCACCAATGGAGGACTTCGATCCAGCCCCGATGGCATCAATGGATCCTGTTGCTGCGGTTGCAGACCTGGCTCCCATGGGAGATACTGAAATGGTTGACCCAGCTCTTTCTGCAGAGCATGCAGAGCCCGAACAGCCTGAAGAGCCCGTTGATGCACCAATGAAAGAAGAGCCTGTGCCTGTCGCTAAGCCCGCCAGCACACCTGTGTTTGATGAGCCAGCTCCTCCCAAGGCAACCCGCGTTGCAAAGAGAACAGGCATGGGCAAGGCGAAGGCACCTAAGCCCCCTCGCAAGTCAGCTGCTAGATCAACTCCGGTCAGAGCCACACCTAGTCGTCGATCTGCTAGACGTGCGGCCCCTTCTCAGGACCCAATTGAGGATGACGGAGAGGTTCAGGCCGGGGCTCCCGCAGAGGACAACTCTGAGGTTGACGAGGCTCAGACGCGCAAACGAAAGACGCCTAGTAGGTTCCGATCCGCTGGTGTGCCCGAGGTATCGGCTGCCGCCGACGATTCAGACAGCGTTATGGACGATATGGAAGATTTGCCAGCGCGCGTTATGTAAGAGAGAAAAGGAACATGAGGGCCACGATGTGGCAGATGATTGATAGAGTTTTGGGAGGGGTTCGGCGTATTAGTACAAGTTACCACCAAGATGGCCTCGACGCTAGAAACAGCGGGTGTTGCAGTAATACTTCAGTGGCTAATGGATGGAGGATGCGAAGGGGAGAAACATGGACAATATCGTGGATAGCGTGAATTATAGAGGGACTACTAGTCGCAATTTATCACCATTATCTTAATAATGCAGGTCACTGTGTAAAAATGGAGGGTTCAAAGAATCCGAATCAATGCAAATTCTGGTATCTATCATCTCTCATCCGTCTACTTTAGCCAGTTGCTCAGGCGCAATTCGTAATGCCAGCAAATCCATCACACCAGTGCCGCCATCGTTGGGCGCAGATCATGATAACAAACAAGTGTCTTTGACTCCAAACTCCACCGAAATGCTTTTTCTTGTGCAAGTGACCCAAGCACTCCGAGTCCGACATGAATACCGAGTCCCAAAAGAGAAAAAGGAAAAGAATACCCGCTGTGTAATTACCGTGTTCACAACATGACAGATCGCAAGTATAGTACCGTTCGCGGTGGTTAAGATATATTGCTTAGCGGATCTCAGGCTCTCGCATGAATTCAGGAATGGCGAGACCTCCTTCACCAGACTCAAAGTTGGAAGCTCCAAAGTTGCTGAGGCGCGAAAGAGTAGAATTGGGGTTGATATGGCTAGTGGCTGTGTCCATGAGGTCGAGGACATCTTCGACAGGGTTACCATCGCGACCGGGACCAAGGGCGGAGTCGTTGTCGAAAGAATAGATCCTGATACCGCGAAGATGGGTATCCTTGCCGTTCTGGTGGTTCTCAAGGATCTGCATCTGAACGACCCAAGCGACAAGGGTGTTACCGTCAGGGCCACCGCCGGCGCCGGCGATGGGAACCTGCTGCCAGCCGGAGGGGTTCTCGAGAGCCATGGTAGCAAACTCGATGAGATTGTTCTCGCTGGTACCGGCCTTGAAGACGACCTTGGTAGGGGTGTAGGACTCGTCCTCGTTGTAGTCAACGTAGAAACGAATGTCACGAATACCAACACGCTTGGTGAAATACATGGTGAGCTTGTGGGGCTGAGGGCCATCGGATCTGAGAAGTGTTAGTCGGGTGAAAGGTGTATGAGAGTTGGCGGATGAACTCACTGCCAGAAGAGCTTGAGGTCATCGCTCTTGAGCTCCTCAACACCATTGCCAGGCTTGTGGCTGCTAACAGTGAAACGGGCAAGGTTGGAAATCTCCTTTAGGCCGGCAGTAGCGGGGTCGAAAAGGGTAGCAGCTCCATGAGCCTGGTCGTGTTCAGCGGCTTCTTCGTCATCCTCGTCTTCATCGACATCATCTTCTTCTTCTTCTTCTTCTTCTTCCTCGCCGATTGAGTTCTCATCCTCATATTCTTCAGGGGAATGAGAAAGAGTGCGCTGATCAGCATCAGCCTCAGCAGCTTGGTCGTCGTTGTAAGCCATTGTGGCATCAGAAGAAGGGCCAGCGGGAGCAGCTGTTGGGCGAGCACGGTTGAAGAGAATACTCTCATCAGGCTCAGCGTCGGAGCTGGAGGAGTCGGAATCGCGGGGAGGCATGCTGAGACGAGATCGGTCTGTAGGCTGCTGGGCAGCTAGGAGAATATTGTTAATATTTCTTCGGAATTGTCGTGATTCGCGGAGAATTCGCATGCGCTCTTGATACCACTCCTCAAAGGTGACACTGAGATGATCAACAGCTCGGTAGCAGGCCTCCACGTTCTCCTTGTCTGGAGAAGGAACGGTTCGGAAGACTCGCTTGCGCTGCTGGAGAAGAACGCCAGTAGACTTCTTGAAGGCGAGGTCTTGGAGTGGAACTCGCTTGATACGATGATCACGGTTGATTCGATGAGTTGAGGCTGGAGGAGGAGGAATGTAGATCTCGCGACGCGAAGGCATGTTCAGGGATGAGATGGTTTGTTCGGACAAAGGGGGGGCAAGTTCAGTAATGAGGGAGTGATTAAGCTGAGAACAGCAGATGAAGGTATCAGAAGAGAGGAAAGATGGTGATAGAGAAAGAAGGTTGACGATATAGTTGTTGGAAGAATGTGCAATTGGGATAATGGGAGAGATGAAGATGCGTTGAAGGAGTATCAAGTGTAGATTTGATGATAAGGAAGAAGAGAAGTTATAAGAGCAGGAGAGAGATGACTATATCAGTCCATTTCCTATTGAGACATCGAACAATAGAAAAAAAAGGCCCCATCGAGCAAGTATAAGGGCAATGAATCACTGGTGGCAGCCAACTACAGCTGCAAACACTTTAAGATGGCAACCGATATGAGATCATGGCACTGCCAGAAAGAGACGCTAACTATGCACGTTTAATTGAAGCAAAAAAAAAAATTAATTACTTACTTCTATAGAGACGAAACGGATTAGGAGGAGGCGCTCGACGTCGTCTCTGGTCAGGAGGTTGATCTGGTGTTCGATGAATTGGAGGACCATCTGGCGTAACCATTGGACCAGCAGCAAGAGGAGAAGCGCCTTGACTCAGATGCAATCTAGCAGAAGGGTTGCTTGGAGTGGCAGCTGGAACTTGAGGCACTGGAGATGAGGTTATATCGGACGGTACAGGTCTCGGGCTCGAGGCCCTGTTTGCCTGTGCCCTGGCGTTTGGGTTTGTGTTCGCATGAGTGGCAGCTACATGCCGTGCTCTTCTTGAGCCACGAGTGATGTCCATTTTGATAGGCAGTTATCACTTGATATCAAATCTGGCTGACACTGCCAACACTGCCAACACTGCCAACACTCACTGATATAGATTGATCAAAACTCCTCTAAAGTCAATTATTAGGCGCGGTCGCGGTAGTGGCTGTCGTTGGAAAATGGGATGTGAGTGGACAATTGGACGCGCGCTGTCACGTGTCCTCTATCGAATCTATTTTAGGTGTCTAGCTCAGTTAGTTCAGCTGAAGTTGATCCCTGTCCATCTTGCGTCGGCCTTGATTGTTTCAAACATCTTCCAGTCTCTTCAGTTCAGTTCAGTTCTGCCATAAGCAGAATCAATGCTACGAGTCAATGCAATGCAGAACCAATTCCCTCCCGATGCATTCCATCAGTTGCTCAATTGAGCTATTTCGCACTCTAAAGCCTAATCATAACCGAAGTCGCCTCTTACCGACCGAACTTCCTGCTTACAACTTACAGGGTCCTCTCCTCCTCTTCTACCCCGCCAAAACTCTCACTGCAACCCAACCAGTACCTAGCCAGCCTCTCCCACTGTAACCCCGGCCTCATGCTTAAAAAAGCTTCCAGAAAATCTTGGTCCCAGATCTGACGCATGCCATGTCATTCACCGACAGAATGTCACTGACACTGACAGTTCTTGACTCAACTACAAGGAACTTTTGACCTTGACCCTTGTGGGCCTACGAATATAGTACCTACCCTCCATCTTCTTCGGTCTTCGAAGTCGTATTGATCGCTGAAAACCATGCTACGCCGCTGACTTACATCAAGCAGGGAGGTTAATCCTGATGACGAATGCGCAACACCATTTGCCATTCCCTGTGATCTTCGATCTCCGATCTTGTTACATTGAAACAGTACTGTACGATAATTCCTTGATCAATTGATTATCACGGGTTGCCCGTCCAGTCTCTCCACTGCAACGCCTAGACCATGCCCGTTATTACCGTTCAACGGCCAGTGTCGTACCTGAAGCTAAGGGAAGGCCCCTGGGTCCGTCCTCATACTCTGAATCTGAGGTTGTACGGGAATACCGATATCGCTTCGAGTCTCACCGTGCCAACTTAGAGTGAGGCATGCAGGACATCATCTGGTTTGGCTCCTTAGCGCAACCCTTTCAACATGAAACATAAGCTTATGGCTCTACGTGGAGTTAAAAATTCTTCTCGTCGTTGGCCAGAAACGCCTTCAGTATGCACGGTCTACGTGTAGTCCTTCAACTTGAGTCGGGTGGGCCCGCATCGCCAGCCTCATCTACAGCCATCATCCTGGTTCATTGCCCATTGTAACGCCTCATCTCTCCCGTCTCATTGGCAACGATCCAGATTAACGGTCCAAGCTGTCACCATCGCTGAGATCTTCAGCCGTTCGCGCTACGTCATTCTCGTTTTCACTTAACTACCGGCCTCCCTCGCGCCACGTCGGCTCGCTCCTCTTCAGGGTCCTCCCATGAAACTTGTCCCTTCACTGACTCTCACAAGATCCAAGCTTTTGGGTCTTCCTCTTTGCTTCGTCTTGTCTAACTCATGGCTTCCATGCTACCCATCTCAACTTGCGCAGCTTCTATTCGTTCTGATGCACGCTGACGCCTCGGCTTTCTTTAGAGCTCAACTTACATACCCACCATCAAAGCCTTCCTCAAGATGTCACTAGCAAGGATAGCCTCAAGAATCAGGGCCGAGTCGGGGTGACGGGTCACTTGGTGAACCCTTGAGGACCCTGGCTTCAGCCTCACGAGGTGATCCTCTTCTTATCATAAATATCGACCATCGTCGACTGTTTCTATCAGCTATCAATCTATATTAATCTCAATCATCTTAACTGCTTATATTCCAATCGCTTATCTCTCAAAGTCAAATAAGAGAGCTCATCCTGGGTTTTCGACTGATTTCATTCGATGTCTCTTGATCCTTTGCCTACTATTGAAACGACCCTCACTTCTTCTTCTCCATCCGACATGTCTTCATCCATACAAAGTCGATCTGCTCGCAGTACACCTGCTATAAACGCCTCCGCCTTTAATCCTCCTGAAGCCAACGGCTCCTCTAATGAAAGAGTTCCTTTCATGCGAGACAACTCTCCCGAAGCCGACAGCCTACCATCCAACCCAGCTCTTACTCCTGTTATCACCCATGGAGACAACCCTCCAGCCAGCAACAGAAACTCGGAGGCCGACACAGTTGTCCCTCTCCAGCCTGCCATCAGTCAAGATCCCAGTCGAGTCCGTCCTGGTTCTCGTACAGGTAACTTTGTCACTCCCAAGACGGCCCGCTTCTCTCAGGATGGCGGAGAACCCCTTCAGTATTCTGGAGGTTCCATGAAATCGTCCCGACGACGCTATCGTGGTGAAGACTTCGACTTTGACCAGGCTGCCGACTACCCCACAGTAAGTGACTATGAGCGATACTGGCGAAATGAAGGTCGCAATGATCGTTACACTACTCGAAGAGGTCCCTACCCACCTCCCACATTCATGAACCGTCGTCGAGCGCACCCTCATGACTCGGACGAAGAGTTCTACAGCAGTGACGACCCTCGCATGCCTCCCACTGGCGGGCGCAGAATGATGGACGAGGAGATGGGATATCCTCATCGACCTTTCCATCACCGACGTGCTTCTACCCTCAACGGCTTCAATATCTCTACAGGCAAGCTTGAGTGGAGTGACCTCAGTCCCAAGGAGAAATCAGAGATCATGCGTCTCCCTTTGACCCAATGGATGAACTCAAATTTCAAGAACCACTTTGTCGCCAGTCTTGGTGAGCTTATCGGTACTACCATGTTCCTCTTCTTCGCCTTTGCCGGTACAGAAGTTGCCAATATTCAGGCACAAACCGACAGCAAGACTACCACGGGAGAGTCTACTGGTAGTCTTAACGTTTCCAAGCTCCTCTACATCTCTATCATCTTCGGTTTCTCGCTCATGGTCAATGTCTGGGTCTTCTTCCGTATCAGCGGTGGTCTCTTTAACCCTGCCGTCACTATCGCCATGTTGATGGTGAAGGCTATTAGCATGACGAGAGCTATCTGCCTATTCCTCTCTCAGATTCTTGGTTCAATGCTTGCCTCGGTTATGGTACGATACTTGTTTCCTGAGACATTCAACGTCCGAACTACTCTGGGAGGTGGTGCATCTCTGGTTCAGGGTGTGTTCATTGAGGCTCTTCTTACTGCCGAGTTGGTCTTCACCATCTTCATGCTTGCTAAAGAGAAGCACCGAGCCACATTCATTGCTCCCGTCGGTATCGGCCTGGCTCTTTTCATTGCAGAGATGGTCGGTGTCCAGTTCACTGGTGGTTCGCTCAACCCTGCCCGAAGCTTTGGTCCTTGTGTCATCACCGGTACCTTTGACTCTGAGCACTGGATCTACTGGGTTGGCCCCGGCATTGGCTCTCTCATTGCCGTCTGCTTCTACTGGTTCATCAAAACTCTTGAGTACGAGATGGCCAACCCCGGTGCCGATGGTGATGACCTCAATGATCCTACCAAAAACCCTGAGAAGCGAGCTGAAATCCAGTCTAACGCTGCTCCTTCGATCGCATTTGGTGGCGGCAAGACCCCTTCGATCCGCAGCTAGAATGACGAGTTCATGAAAACATGACTGCTATGAGCAAAAACGATATGGATATGGCCCATCGACGATACACGATGAAAGCTGATGAACAAATCCAATGATGCTTCATGAGATTAAATACATGGCAAATATACACGAAATGCGAACACGCTAGAGATGGATAGAAAATCGGAATTTGGTACTTTCTTCGTTCTGATATTTGGCATCAAATTGTCGGAGTTCGGTTTGGCGTTTTGTTAACTTACAAATGCCCGGCATATTTATTGCTTCGGGGCTGATTTCTCCAGATGAAGGAGTGTATATAGAGCTTTTAGGTAGAAATAATTGACACAGGGTCTCCGACTTGAATCCATTTACGCACAAATTCTCGAATGGTGCTTGAGTTCGGGGTCACCTTGGTTATAACATATGATGTTTTCGGTCTGATATAGCTGTATATTCAGCAATCTCTAAGTTGATAGTTGGTGAGACGGTGACCTGACATACCAGGTTCTGCCAAAGACTGTCTTTCCAGAGACGCTTGGGTTTGATCTTAAGTTCTCGAACCCAATGATTCTGCTGTGGTCATGGACCTAGCTCTCGTCTACCAATGCAATGTTACGTCCAGTCATATCCATCTCATACCACCCTGTCAGGACTGCCCCAGCCTTGTTTTTTTGGATATATATCAGACTGCAAAGAATTGATGTTTGACGCTGCATCCTTATTCTATAGCTGTCTGGCGTCCGTTGCGCTGGCGTCGAGCTCGGACAACACTCATGATGAAGCAGACGATGCAGTATGAGATAGCAAAGCCAATGACACCCCCAAGGCCACCAAGCATGAAGCCTGCTCCAGCATCTCGAGAAAAGCCGGCGGGAAGAGATCGATCAGCTTGAGGGGTTTCGAGTGCCCCGATAGCAGGGTTGTTCATTGTTGTTGCTGGCAATGGTTCTGGACAGGGGGGTTCAAGGATCTCTCCTATAGCCGTATTGTGCAAAAAGTTTCTGGAGTATGTTCTCCTATATTGTATCTGGTTAGGCAACCTATTCACTATGGAGGCATAGGACTAGAGAACTCACTTCTCTCAGTTGGTAGAATAGTGCTTAGCAATGTTTCTTCCTGGTCAAAATCTAGGCCAGTGTATAGTTCTAAATGTCTCGAGAGTAGTGCTTGTTTTGCTGGAAGAAGAGTCGAGATTGGGAGGACGTAACATGGTAAACAGAAGTGAAGGAATAGTTGCTACGGCGTTTGGATGCAGTAACATTGCAGTGACAGTGGCAATCAGTTTGCATATGGCACTGAAAATTCAGCTTCAAACGGAGTGAATAGAGGAACTTGAGAGGGCATAGCTAACCACCTTACTTCGTCTGTTTGTTCATATTGGAACGGAGAGTGATTCATTGCCTGGTTGCGCTCGTTTGTAACATGATGAGCAATGTTGAGAAGGTATCTACTTGCAGAGTCGGCATCTCATGTTCATTAAGATAACTTAACATCTTTTGGCTGACAAATGATATTGCTTGAGTTAAACTCCATGTATGGATGGACCGTATGAGCCAGTTTAGAATTAGTCGTTGCATTAGTCCAGTTAATAGGACGGAAACATACTTCCATGTCGACGTTGTAAATCAACGTGAACTCAGTAGAGACGATAAATTTAGAATTCTCTACTGATCTTGGAGAACACGGTAGAGTTATCCGTTCCATATGTTGAACTTTAAACTTTAACTCACTTCCACCTTGACTTATATCCAACGGTCACCATTCATCATCTAGTTAGGATCTGGCTCAATCTATTTTCGACTAACTTTATCTTCAAGTTCCCAATTTGAAGTGCGTCCTCTAACAATCTCGCAAGAAAGCCCCGTTGGCTCAGTGGTAAAGCGTATCACTAGTAATGATAAGATCACTGGTTCGATTCCAGTACGGGGCATGTGAACTGGTTTTGCTTTGACATTTTTGCTAAATCCTTAAACCGACTGTACTATTACGATGCAAATAAAGTAAGATGGTGAACATTGGTGTTAAAACTGATGAAGTGGTTTCCATTTTGTTACTCTGATGTTCACCTTTACAGAACGCACGTTGGTGAGCGTCTCAAAGGCAGCAAGAAGCACAGTAGAGTAAGAAACAGGTCTCTTCAGTGAACGCAAAGTCACTTGCTGAAACAACATATGAAGATGGATCAAGTCTTTTGATGCATCACATCGGGATGACCGAGTCTCGGTTCGAGCCGTGTATGGATGGATGGTGATGAATGCCTGGTCATTATACAGCATGAACATCACATCTACCCTAAACCAAACTCTTCACTCGGTCTCGTGCAAAGTTCATGTCCTGACGACATGGAACAGAAGACCATGGCCATCACGTGCATATCTACAAGTCACAGGAGATCTTTACTCTTTCCTAGCCACTACAAATGTCGGGTGTAAGTACCCCATGACATGTCTCAGTTCATCACCCTAGTCCAAGTCATAGTTGTGATGACTTCACGAGAATCACTTCATCCCAGCCAAAAAGCGGAGAGTCCTGGTCAGTGCAATCATCAAGATCGGGCATGAAAGAGCAAGGGACAAAAAGAGGAAGAGGAAGTGGAACCAGCATTAAATTTCACACGGTCCCAGCCTCGTCGAGATGGCGCGTGCCTTTTCTGATTGAATCGATTAATTAATGAAATGGCGTTTTATAGCCCTGTCTCTCTTAGAAATGTGTCTTATTTATGGCAACTAATAACCAAGCACGCGACAGATGCAGATGCTTTCGTTTCAAATCACAGGAGAAGTATCATCATTCAATTAAAACAATGGAACTAGGATTCAAAGTTGAAGTACGGATAAATTAAAATTGATGTCATCCGCCCACTCGGCGCCCCTTTTCGCTTGGGCATGTCCATTGATACCTACTGTACACTCAGTATCCGTACGGTACATGATGATAGGCGCTGCCGAGCCATGGCTGGGTAAATTAGTGGAAATTTGGCGAAATACAGAGTACAGACTTTGATAACGAGGTCTATCTACCTACCTTAGAATGATTACTAGAATGTGATGTGATGAGAGTTGTCTGTATCTCAAAATAGGGGTTCTCAGTTAATTACAGGTTCAGGAGCAGTCTGCATGTAACGCATTGTCTTTCTTGTCTTCCAGTCTCAGACTCTCAGCCTCTTAATGATGACGATAATTTGGTTGGGGGCGTGTGTGTTCCCACCAGATACGACCTCGTCACGTCCAGGCCATCTCGGCTGTTGATTAGGTAGCCATTAAATCGATACGGAGAAGCCATATGTAATTATCCATTAAACAAATAGAAACCTCATCAAGACAAGGGGGGTCGTATCACCGCTTGCTTTGCGGGGGGCATCAGGACTATTCAAGGTTATTTGATCAATGCACGGATATTGGCGAACGACAAAGAAGAAGCAAGGTTGTATCGCATTTATCTGACAGTTTTGATGGGATGGGAGCTATCGTTCGACTTCTATCCGTACCTACCAAGATATCACTGTAGCATTTTGGTCTGTCAGTCATGGAGAGGAGAGTATGAACAATTGTCTCGGACTCTTCCTCCTGACGTTTTCAACCACGTTGTCACATCTTCAGACTCTCTGACCTAACCGCTTTCACACAGATCACCGACTTTTTGTTCTTAACCGTTATATCATCATCATCATCATCATCATCTCTTCTTTCAATCCGCATCCGTAGGTGGAAAAAAGGTTCATTCAAAGAACCCCAACCTCATGCACACCCTATTTCAACATCACACGCCCCCTGGACCCCCCTTGAACTACCAGAAAAGCCGCTAATTCCAGGGGACCTTTCTGCCCTAGGGACAGCTGGAGTGGATCTCACAGTGAACCCCTCCCCCTAATAGATGCATACAGATGCGCTGTGCGCGTGGGCGTCGGGTCGTGTGTGGGGCAAAAGGGAGAGCCCACTCACTTCCAATCACTTCAGGAAATGGCTGTCGCTAGCTTTACTTAGGCAGCTTTAGCTCTAAAGGTAGAACCCGTCCCTTGGAAACTTCCATTAATTACGACCACTTCAAGTGCCTCTTGTCTTTAGAGCTGAGCTCCCCGTCTTAATTTCTCCCTCCATCCATTATTCTCATTCCCAACTCTTCATCTCTTTGCGCCTCTAGCTGTGATACCCATTGCAATACCAGACTCCTCGACTTTTAGCTTTACTTTGCTCAGCTTCTATCATATCAACGTCGTATAATCAGCAATATGACTCTCACCGATGAAGAGCTCGACCGCGACTGGCAGCCCAGTGGCCGTCGCCCCCAATCGTCCGTATCCCCCTATACACTCACCTCAATTGAAGACGCCTGTCATGTCGTCTACAGAATCAATGTGATCGCGAACCAAGACCTAACATGCCTCTCTCGTATAGCACCATCGCCCGCTCTTTTAGTGCAGAGTTGATGGACATCTTCCGCATCGAGAACTCGCTCACCGACCTGGATCAGCAAGTCCACGATAAGTTGGTCTACCACTTAGTCACCGTTTCGCACCAGAAACTTTGCATCTAACCGCACTTCACCTTGTTCAGGAAGCAAACAGTCGACAAGAACACCGAAGAACTCGCCTCTCTCGAAGCCCGCATCCGCGAAATGGAAGATCGCCTACGTCGCTCTGTAGGCACCACTCAGCGCTCTCCTCTTCCACAGGTCCAGACACAAAACATCAACCAGTCCCAGACTCAGCAGCAGCAGCCAAGCTCCCTTGATGCTCCCACGGACGACTCCAAGGCTCGCTCTCGACCGGGAACGGCCCGCGCTTCTCAGCAAGCTCCCTCCTCGGGCAACATGCCCCCGACCCCGGGTGCCAGTGAAGGTGAATACTACGTCGTCACCCGTGATGACTTGCAAGACGGCCCGCGCTGACGAATATTTTTGACTTTTTTATAAAGACGGAGACCATGAATAAAGCAATCTGACCATTTTTTGCTGCTCCCTTTCTCTCCATGAACCATTCAATTCTATCGAGGGCCAACTCTCACTCATCACCGCCAGTCAGCCTCTTACAAGAGATGATGTCGCCCCTCTTGAGCTAGTGAGCGGTAGCGGGCGCGGAGAACCAACGGCTGAGCTGCATGCAACCCTTGGCCAGACCAGGCCAGACCAGACCAGACTGCAATCTCTCACTCCAACCCGACCGTTCATCTTTATGGGGAACATGTTTCAAGACTGACTCGGCGCAACCCTCGACGACTGGCCAATTCATTGTTTCGAAGAAAGCCACGAATTACAGCCGAGGCGCATTAATAACGTCAAACGCCCTCGTCTATTTTTTATTATCATTTACAATGCTTTCCGGTTGCTGGAGTTTTCAGGAGCCGGGGGAAACCAACGGCGCATCCCCAGCCTGAAGTCCTCCCTTTTTTTGTCGTTCGCTACCAAGATTCCCGGCGTTGATAGAGGCAGCATTTGCAACATTATTTTACCATTATTTTGATCCTCTCGCTTCAACTGTTGCGTCAGGCTGCTGCATATTGTTTATGGGAGGATAGCGTCCACGTTCACGTCTTGCATGAGTAGTGGATTGGATGGAACTGGACTGGACTGGGAGGGGGGACTGTTTGTATGAGTTGAGATGAGATGGAATGAATAGGACGGGAACGTATTTGGATGGACTCGTATTGCATGTCAATTGATAGCAAGTGCATCAACAGCGCCTCAATCGACTTTGAATTCACGGCCGAAATAATGAGGTTTATATGTATCTTTTCCAGCTAACGGACGGGTGGAAATATACGGGTGAGCCTTTACCTGGTCACTTGAACAATGCCTCACTTCTGCCCTTGAGAGTTCTAATATCCCTTTGACTTTATTACACATGACTGGCTCTAGCTCTTCTCATCTTACAAAGCATCACAATGGTCGACCTGTATCGACAGCTCCAGAATTACATACCGGTATGCTCTAAGACACCAAACGCGAAATCCACATTACCACCACCACCACCACTACCAATCATCAATATCATCGAGATCCTTGTTGGCAAACCCGACTTTGTTGTTCTCGAGATCAAATGCAACATACAAGGCCTTAAGCGCAATATCGCCAATGATGGTTACACCCAAGCTCTCTGCACTCTGCAAACCGCCCCAGCAGTAGTCCGAATCGTTGTCGGTTGTGCTGTAGCTGAGGTACGGCCCAGGAATCCTCAGAACGTGCTCGGTGCCTGGCACCTTGAACATCAGGTGTGGAAGATCGTTGGAAAACTTGCAAGGGAACGTGAACGAGTCCCCGAGACGGGGATCAACACGCATGTCTGGAACGTCGTACCAGTACATACTGGCCAGATCCCCGGGCAAAAAGAGCAGTGTAGTTCCCGTGTCGATAGTAGCCTCAAAGGTGTGAGCCATCCAGACTTGACGAAGGCCGGTCCAGGTTGTTGTATCGAATGTGACGTCCCAATGGGGGCTATCCTCCCGTGTGGCCATCCATGAAATGTTGTCCTTGGCACGGCTCTCGTCAATGTAACCGAAATCGAAGCGACCTGTCGCATTTCGACGCATGTCAACAGTAAAAACCGGATCAGCCAGGAGAGGACGAAGTTTATCAAGGAGAGACGGAGTCGGAGGATCGATGTTGCTTGGAAGAGACTTGGCAAGGCCCAAGATGCCTGTGAGTTCAGTTTCACGCTCGAAGCGAGGAGCAACGATCTGGGCAGACTGGATGGCAGTATTATTGAGTTCAAAATCTCCCAGGCGGACGGTATCGAGGTAGACGATGCCATTAGCATGAGTTCCGTCAACTATCAAACAGGTCAGCATCCCATGTCCCAACGGCATGGAACGAGAGACCATTCTCACCATACTCGACTTCCCATTCGGCATCGCGAAGTCGGCGAGATGTCTTGGAAGAGTTGGGCTTGTATCGAGGAGCCCAAGGACCTTCAGGGTTGGCTCGATAGATTGTGTCAGTAGATTGCACCCACCTGAAGTGGAAGTCAGCATAAATCAGTCTCATCTAAGGGCATACTTCTCACAAGTCTGCAGAGCCAGTGTCGAGGGCCATCTTGAGAGTCTGAGGCGGATTTCCAACTTTGACGTCGGCGATGTAGATTTCATCTGCCCCAAGGGGCTTCACATCGACACGACCATCTGCAGAAGGGTTAACATATAAATGGACTGCAAAGTATTAGATTTAATACCGTCATCAAGAAGCGAGAATGCAGACAAAGTCTCTGGGGAGACACCCTTGCCCCATTTCTGATGAGCTGCGACCCATTCTCGAACGAAATCGGGCTTGGAATTCGAGTTCTTTGTAGCCTCAAGAGAAAAGCCCTTGCGAGCTTTGTGCTGAGGAGTGGCAGCAGAAGCAATGCTGACTACCAAGAGCACAGCAAGAAAAGCCAGGCTCCTCATGATTCAGATTGAATGAGGCGAGTCGAGGTTGGTCAAGCGGGTGAAGAAAGATGAACAAGGGATAGTCGAGAAGAACTAAGAGATAAACGAGAAGAGTCGTAATACACAGGAAGGTGTGACTGGGAGCGAGATTGACGAAGGAAACAGAGAAAGAAGGAAGGAAGGGAAAACTGGAACTTCCATGGTAGACAGACAGTGGAGGGCCAGTGAATCATCTAAATATCGGAGAGAGGGAAGTGCTACAGTTGGTTACCTTGCAGCTATCAACACTGCCGGACACTTTCTCGGCCAAGAGAGTCTAGCACTGCCAGCAGCAATCTTAGTCCTTTAGCTCCCGTTATCCTCGCAACGTCTCATTCGAGTAGTAGAAGCCGAGACCCCTATATCACCAACCTCCATATCTAGGTCCTCAGCCCACGCTCTGTACCACCCCAAAGCCGCTCCCTCCCCGTAGACGAGCCCATCACCTCGCGCCGACCATTACACAGCCTCTTGTAATCGGGTCGTTTTTCTCGCCTACAGCTCCAGCCAGGGACAAACACGGGAACCTGCAACTGCGACGTAACAATGCATGAATATCCAATCCACGTCTCTGGTAGCAACAAACAACTACGGCACATCGGGTATTCCATGTTGAAAAGACAGACACAGGAGGAGGACCTGTACTCGACCTGGGTCATGAGATTGGCTCACAAGACCATGAGGATGAGTAACGATACTACTAACCGACCTACCTACCTAGAGAGTTAGACATGGACGTGGAACAGATAGAGACACGAAAAGGCACGATACAATGCTTCGTTACTCGCGGATCCGTTGACTAATGTATCTAAGCGACACGACCCGTGGAACAGGACCGACATGTCCGTATTACCCTGTCTTGACTTCACCAAACATCTCATATTTTGATCCCGTTCATCATTCAGTGGCGAGAAATTCATATGTCCATTTCCATGGTATTCTACCTCATATGGTAGGTAAAGTCAGAGTCAGATATTCTATCGTTCGTCATCTGACCCGGTATCAATCAAGCAATCAAGATGTGTATCAACAACCAGCTTCGCCTTCTTCCTTTTCGTTATAAGAAAGCCAAGATCAAAAGTCAATACGCCATCGTCTATAGTTCGTCGTGAGTCTGCTTCTTCTCTCCCTCGCTCTTCTTCTCATTCTTCGCGTTCTCCTTTTTCATATCATTGAGCAACTTCTCGAGCTGTTCCTTATCGATCTCACCGTCCTTCATGAAGTCCTCAGCGTTAAGCTGCACTGTCTCTTGTGATGCCTCTCCGCTTGTTGTCTTGCTCTTCTTGCTCTTCTTCTTGGCCTCCTTGGCAGCCTTCTTGGCTTGCCGGTTCTTCTCCTCCACCTTTCGGGCACCCTTGAGGGCAGCCTCAACGCTGGCTTTCTCAAGCTTGTCACGCTTGGTCTTGAGGTCCTTGATAAGGAGAACAGGATCGGCAGTGGCAGCAAGCTTAGACTGCTTGGCCTCGAGGTTATTCAGCCAGTCCAGAGTAGCCTTGTGAAGATCAATGACTTCCTTGAGATCCTCCAAAGTGTACAGAGGAGGAATAGGTCCCTTCTCTTTGATGACTTGCTCCATCTTGCGGGCCTCCGCAACCGCGGGATCTTCGTCTTCTAGTCCGTCAAAGTCACCCGTGGCCTTCTCTTGCGCAGCCTCTGTGCTGGAAGACTCAATTGATGAAGATGCGGAGGCGGACTCAGAGGCGGACTTGTGCCAGCTCTCATGCTCGGCAATCTGCCCCTTGATCTTCTCAACAAATCCATGGGTGTTCTCCAAAGTCTGCTTTAGTGCAGTAAGGTATTCAGGTCGCTTCTCAGTCTCTTCAACTCTCTTCTGAATGGGTGTGACCAGGTCTTTGAGAACCTTGAGCTTGGACTTGAGGACATCCTTGGTAGCCTCTGCACCATCAGCATAGAGCCAGTCACTTGTCTCGCTGGCAAGTTCTGCCAACTTGGTCCTCTCCTTCTCAGTAGAAGCCGCAATAAAGGCATCCCCTTCGAGGAGATCCCTAATCTTGTAGGTGAATGCCTCGAGCTGGTTGAGAGCCTCCTCTCGCTGTAGGCGCGCCTTGTCAGAGGTAGCAAAGGCCTTGAGACGGTCCTTAGACTTGGAGATCTCGGCTGGTGTAAGGGCAGGAATACCGCGGTTCTCAAAGGTGATCTCAACAGGGATACCGACAATCTCTCGCTTCTTGGCCTCAGGCTTGACCTCCTCAGTGCTTCCAGAAGCGGCAGAGCCGGCTGATGAAGCGGTAGCAGGTTCAGGAGAGGCAGTGGAGGAAGAAGACTTGTCATCCTTCATCTCTTCCTCAGAGCCTTCACCCTCCTTGAGAGGCTTCTGATCCTTCTTGCCAAAGCCAAATAAGTTCTTGACACCATCTACGAGGCCTTCCTTAACATCGGCCTCGCACTCAACAGCGGCCTTGGCAACCTCAACTTCACCGTTCTCCCCGCTAAGCTTGACACCGAGCTTGAAGCGAATCTCAGACTCAACGCAAGAGGGGTACTTCTGCTTGATAGCAGCGATAGTGGCAGTCAAGTTCTTGGTAGTCAGAGTCTTGACATCCTTCTCATCAGAGCCGGTTTGCTGGTAGAAAGTAGCAGTGAAGTCCTTCTCGTTGGTGAATGTAAGCTCCTTAGGGGCAGCGCCTTGAGGGGAGACGGCAGACCAGAGTCGCTGGTGCTGAGTCTTTCCCTCCTTGGTCTCCCACTTCACACCAGAGGGGTAGAAGCCACCCTCAGCAATTCTGATCTCCTTGACACGGAAGCTGGGGCTGAGCTCAGCAGCGCGGAAGCCAGCACCGAAAACGGCGGCCTCATCAGAGTTGACGTTGGATCGAATTTTCTCAGGAGAGCCAGAGACCTTCTCAAGGACCTTTTGGACGAAAGGAGTGCGAGAAGCACCACCGTGGAGGATGATAGAGTCGATGTCAATGATGTCGAGGTTAGCGGCCTTCAGGGCATCGTTGATGACAACAGTGATTCTCTCAGCATGCTCAGCAGCCATCTCCTCGAACTGGGTGCGGGTAATCTTGTATCGGAAGTCGATGTCCTCGTACAAGCCCTCGAAGCTAGCCCCCGTGTTCTGGTTGGCACTCAAGACATGGCGAACCTTTTCGACTTGGTTGGTAAGCTTCGCAATGGCGCGGCCGTGGGACTTGACGCTCTCAGCAGCGACAGAGGCCCTCTGGGCGGCCTTGGACTCGACAAATTGCTTGACCATATCATCTAGAATGAGGTAGTTGAGGGAGTCACCGCCAAGAGTGCGGTCCCAGCCAGCGCCGAGGACGTGAACCTCCTGAACCGTCTTGTTGAACTTGCCGATATCCTTGATAGATCGGCCTTGGAACTTCAAGACGGTGGCCTTGGTGGAGCCAGCGCCCATGTCGAAAATGATGTTGTACTCGGGCTTAGATCCATTGCTGACATTGGGGAACTCACGGGTAGTAGCGTAGTTCAGACCAACGGCCAGGCCATCGCTGAGAAGTCCCAGGACCTTAAGACCAGCAAGCTCAGCGGCAGTCTGAAGAGCCCGCTTCTCATCGGCGGTGTAGAAAGGAGGAACAGTCAGGACAATGGAGCGGACGATGCTGCCATCACCAGCGGCCACCTCAGCGTTCTTCTGGATGCTCTGCAGCTCCATAGCGAGCAGCTCCTCAACCATCCAGGCTTCCACATCGTCAGTAAAAGACTTGCTCTTGAATGCGGCGGTGCCTCGTGTAGGGTGGGACTGCAATTGCAGCGCAGGGTGTCGGGCAGCGTACTCCTGAACCACAGAATCTTGAGTGGTCAGGCCTAGGATGGTCTTGAGGTTCGGGTAGACGTCGCTAGGGAATCGAGAGGCGAGAGCCATGGCGTCGGCACCATAGGCCCTCTCGGGGTATTCGCCCTTCTGGGGTCCATTTCTGGAGGGCTTGAAGACGACCGCTGAGGTTTCTTTTCGTCGGGAATCCTTTGTTAGGACGATTTCTAAAGGAATTCCAGGCTTGACAAGAGTGGCCTTGATGTACTCGGTACCAAGGTCGACACCCAAGACAGCTGAGATTGCGAAGACATTTGTGGCGAAGAGGAAGATTGTCGCCAAAAGCGTCATGAGCGGCGAGACTCGAGATGCCATGATGGTGGTTTTGGTGGGGTGCGCTCAGTTGCGCACACCAATTCGTAGAGAGTATGCCTTTTTTTTTTTCTAACAACGAGGAGCGTTGCCTCTTGAGAAAAGAAAGCAAAAAGACGATGTCGTCTATGGGCAGGAAAATAAAAAGCCCGGAGAAACTCTTGTATTTGTATATATAAGTTGAAGAAGAGAGAGCGGACTGGACGATGTGGCCAGAATGGAGACCTCTTCCAATGGGGGGAGCAAGAAGCCACGATGGCTGTTACAGTAGAAGCTAGGTAAGTTAGTGGAAGCGTCCAGCCACTCACGGAAAGAGGACAGCTAACAATAGGTATTATAGTGGCGGTGACGTTTAGTTCCTATGCAAGGCTGAGAGACAGATAAGGCTCAAAACTCGAGATTATTGGAGCGATAAGAATTTACGGTGGAACTTTCGAGTCAAGGGCCTCGCTCTAGCATCAAGTTCGCTTGACACATCGGCCCCAGCTACCGACGACCGAATAGTGACAAGTGGCCTATTTGGTCTCAGAAGTTCATGATGTTTGGTAATTAGGCTATAACTTATGATGGCGTGGAGGTAATCTTGGGTAATTTCATGATCATACTGAGTCGACTCAATTGTACAGTATGATTTGGGGATAAGAGTTGAACTATGATATAGGCATAGTTGTCCAGATGTATGGACGTTTCTCTAACTGCTATGCAGACGAGACATGTTTCTTGGTGTTTGATATATCATCTCATAGAGTGTCAGGTCTACTCCGTATTCATTATGGCCTTAAGGTATCATGAGATTGAACGCACGTGGCCTTTGCTCTTCTGTGAACAAAATGTGGTTGATTTATCTACCAATAACATGGCATTCTGAGCTCCCCACATTCTCCAAGACCCCTGTCAACCCTATGACGGCACACTTTCGAGCTCTAGCTTCGACCCTCAGCCTTGTCATGAGGCAACATAACATGTACAGCACCATATAATGAAACAATGCTCTTGACGTAGCATGTAGCTCCGATCTTCGTGATACTACTCGAACCATGCTATGCCCAATGGCTCAGTTTGCAATATTCATATGACTTTTAATCATGCCACACATCAAACACATCTGGCGGGTATCCCATTCACATTATTTACCTACTGCCTAATCCCCGGAAGGCCTATTTTGTTACAAAGGTACAGAGAACTCCAACCGACACCGTGGCCAGATGTATATCCGAGTCCCAAAATCATCAAAACCCCAAAATGCAAAGTCCTCAAGTCCACCGTCCCTCCCCTGGCTATTCGCCCTAGATAGAAATCTTGACTTGTAAACGCCGTCATCTCATGGTGTACATTTGCCCCCGGGAAAAAGAAGGAGATTCATAAGTCTGTGTGTTTTACCGATGCCATATGTCGAGGTGCTTAGGCCTCTTCGCCACGTCGTCCGCCTCGACCAGCACCACCACGACCGCGGCCGCGGCCACGACCATCACCGCGGAATCCACCTCGGCCACGGTGCTCGCCTCGTCCGCGACCTCGGTGGTTGCCACCTTCGTTACGGGGACCCTTTCGCTGCACCTGGTGGAATCCATCGTTGGGATCAGTGGGGGCAGTGGTCTGATTTCTTAGCATCTGATCGAATATTATCGAATGAATAATCAACTTACCTCCGGGTGGTCATCGGCCCAGGAGTGGGTGTTGGCGACGCGAGTAGGAGCAGCAGCATCGGCCTCAACAGCCTCGGCAGGCTTCACATCAACCCATTCCTGTGAAGTGGACATATCGTTACTCGTGTCCCAATGGCTTTCGGCGACGGTATTGGCAGCGTCATCAGCAACACTGGCGTTGGCCAGGCCGTTGGAGATGGAAGAGGGCTCAGTGACAATGGGAGCAGCGGTGTCGCCAGCCTCAATCTCAGTAGCGGCAGCGTGCGCAATAGTAGGATCGGTAGCAACATCCTTAACATGCTCGACCTCACCCTCGGCAGGCTGGGGCTCGTCAAATTGAGTCTTGTACTCTTGAGCGAGGGCCTTGACCTTGGAGACTAAGTATTGTTAGGAGAGCCAAGTCTGGAGTCAAGCTGCCTTGGGATACTCACAAGAGGTCTGTAGCTGCTCGCCAGGCACGCTGAAAATCTGATCCTCGGAGCCGTTGACAAGCTTGAGCATGGACTGCACAGCATTTTCGTCACCAGAGTAGATAGCAAGAAGTACACCCTCGATAGCTTGACTCTCATCGGACTCGGGGTCTTGAGCTTCCTCGCGGCGGTAGGCAGCAAGTCGCAAGAATTGTGAGAGGACGAGGAGGTTATCATGGAGAGACTTGGTAGACTCAGCCTTGGCCTCTGCAACAGCATCGGCCTTGGCCTTCTCCAAGTTCTTCTCCCATTCTGCCTTGTCACTGGCGGCACGTGTGCGGTACTGCTCGTCAACCTTTTGGTATTGCACAAGCTGTTCCTCGTATTGCGCTAGCTGGGCCTGCAGAGCGGGCTTCTTGAGGATCTGGGCCTTCTGGTCGTTGTTGATGATTCGACACTCGACCAATTCATCAAGGGATTTGCCAGGGTTCTGGGCCAAGAGGGAGTCCGTCTTGGAAGCGTTGGTCTAACGGTAAAGTCAGTATGGCGATGATCGACAGTTGGGCTGCAACAAGGTAAAAAGGCACGTACGATCTTCTTGTTCACATTTCGGATGTTCCTTTGTGGCCGTTAGCACTCTACCGTCTGTGAGCATTAAACTCAAGCTCCAAAAACATACTTTTGGATCTCCTTGATGTACGGGCTCTCGAAACTGTCATCGCTGTTCTTATCGGCAGTGGCAGAGGCAACGCTGGGCGCAGGAGATTCGGTTCGCTCGAGGGCCTTGGTGGCCTTCTTCTTCGCGGACTTGGAAGGCTGAACAGCTTGAGCAGCCATCGCGGTAGGATGCAGAGATCGTGTGATTTGGTGGTAGAGCGTTTGCGCGCGGAGACGTTACGGCACTGTCAGCGACGTGTGCGACAGGCTTACAGAGGATATAGTTCGTGGAGTATTTAAAAAAGTGAAAATACTAAATGCTAGAGGTGCGTTTAGAATGGTTTGCAGTAGAGAGAAGAGTTGAGTTGTGGGAGAAGCAGTTGGTGGAGAAGAGTAAGGCGAGGAGGTAGCTGAGCTGGAGCAGGAGAAGGATGGAGAAGTCCGAGTTAGGTTGTGGTACAGCGAACCTTTGCCTGTCTGTGCCCGCCAGCCAGTGCCATTGCCAGTGCCAGTACCAACACTAGGTACCTAACCTCAGCGTGCCCAGGCAACCCCCCTGCATTGACACTGTCATTGTTTCTGGCCGAGAATACGGGGTTGTCAATTGCTGTATACAGTTGCGGTCTAAAATGGTTTCACATTATGATGGATTTTAGGCTGGCTACAGTATTTTCTCTACCAAGACTCATCCATTGTTTGTCCTAATCTATGTTGTTTGTACGGGCAGAGACGGAGTCTTCTCTCGTTGGTCTGCATCATCGTCATGACAAGAAAAAGCCCCACCCAATCGTCGCATTCAGCTGAGATGAGGTTAGGTGGGTGGTCTCGTGCGCAAACGCCATGTTCTTTCAAGGTCGTGATGCCCTCTGCCTGGTCGCGAAATCCGTCAGGGGTAATCATACAGCGCCTCAACTCGCAACTCTGTAATGGCTGCCGTGTATGTGATACTGTTGTATCATGTCGAATGTCGCGTCTATGCCTCCCTGTATGGCTCTCAGAGGCGGCGCGGCTCTTGAGGATCGTAGCACTGTTGTAAGTTCGGTGGGTTTTGTTGTTTGTCGCAGTTGTTCGTTTGCTCAACCCTTGAATTTGGTCAAGGTATCCTAGACATCATGGATCAGCAGATGCAGAGAGAAGATCCCTCACAAGACATACTCTCGTCATCTTCTTGACGCTCCTCGCAGAGAGACCTCGTTCGCCCGACTGTTTCGAGTGGATCGCCGCCTCTTTAATAAGACTTTTGATTTAGTTAGCTCAGGCTGTCGTGGTATAGATGGATTGGTCGGATTCGTACGCTTCCATGAATAGGACGTAGTCGAGGAAGATCTAAGACAAGTAAGCATTAGCATCAATTGCGACTATGAGAAGGTCGAAACGTACAGTAACATCGGCATTCTTCTTTAGATTGTGGTTCGAATGAGCCTTGATGATCTTCTTGACCGTGGCTTTGGGGTATGGTTTCTTTCCGAGCGCCATAGTTGATGATGAATGGTTGTTGTTTTGTTTTGTTTTGTTTTGTTAGTTTACAGTGTTGACAATGCGCGTTCTACCGTTGCTACTCTGACCTCACTGATCTGAACTTCGGGAATAAGCCAATCGGCAGCGCCCGAGAAGTCTACAGTACAGTACAGTACGTACCTTGCCTTGAGCTTCACACCCTCAAATCGAAGAAGCCCCTGGCTCCAGTGAGGGGTGTACAGTGCCAGGTCAACGGCCCAGAGCACGCACTGTAACCCACCTTGAGATTTGGGTTGATTGTGCGCAAGGCTCACAACCTTGAGATCTGTACAATAGCGATAGCATCTTCAGTCTCCCACCATGGCTTCATTAGTACAACGTCGTATGGTAAGTTGTCCTTTACCGCAGGTATGGTCCTAGTATATCTGACAGCTCTCTAGCTTTCAAAGGCGGACGAGGAGGCAGCGGACGAAGTTGAGGTTCGACGTGAGGACCAGGACAAGATCAACAGATTCAGTCGCCTGCACCAGCGAGAAATCCTGTTGGGGGAGGAACTGAGCACAAAAACCGTACGTCTACGAAATACAAGCATCGGATTGCCCCTTCAGGCCTCGCTGAACACCGACTGATCTAATATTGCTGTATAGAAGGAAAAGGAAGAGCTCGATGATTTGTCCACCGAACTTGAACTCGCCGATGAGGACGAAAAGATCCAGTACGAAAGCGAAATACCCCTCAAAGCGAAAATTCAATAGACTAACTTGGACACAGGTACAAGATTGGCGATGCCTTTTTCCATGTCTCGGTAGAGCAGGCTCAGGAGATGCTGGAGCAGGCAACAGAGAAGCTCGAGGAAGAGTCAACATCTTTGGAGGAGAAGCTATCATCTATCCGCGAGGAGATGACCAAGCTCAAGGTCGAGCTATATGCCAGATTCGGAAAGCAGATCAACCTAGAGACTTGAACAAAGAAAATCGAAGCCTGATACCCCCTCCAAAGAAGTCAGAAAAAAGCCACACCTATTTCAGTCAGCCGGAAGAATTCTTATCCAGCCTCTCGTGAATACAGCAATTCTTCTGCACATCACAACGTTTGTGGACAACCTTATTTGTAATCCCCATTGGGGGGTCGCCGGTCACGCACTCCGGTATCGAGAGCCGGGTCAGCAACTCGCATGTCTAAAGAGAGCTCAGCTCCTTGGCCTTGTGTCCGGTTGCTATTCCCGGTGTATCGGTCACCAAGAACCACTTCGAGCAACCCCAACTTTGATGACCAAACAACACCGATTCGCTCGCTCGATGAGTTGATTGAAGCTAATGCGGGACCAACTGTTCAGACTATCGAGAATTGAGCTGTAGTACCCTGGGCCTGGGGACTGCTCTGGGGAATGATGATAACAAAGGTTCTCATGGCGCCCCGCGAACTCCCCTCACCTGGGAAGAGGCTCCCGCAGGTACTGTAGCTAGGGGAGGAAAGAAAACTCAAGGCCTGAACCCTAAGGGATAAAAATATCTAGGGAAATTTAGCCTAAGCTTAGGGGACTCTTTGCTAAGTTTATTTTGACACCTTATCTCAAAGTTCGGTGTTTTCTTGCCCCCCGAGGTGTAGGTAGGTGTAGCTCCTCACTCCTCAAGCTGCCACACACCCGCCGCCTCCATCATCGGCGCCGCGAATCCCACCTTTTACCCACGAGTGCCCCATATTTTGAGGCCCGGCTCCGGATCTCTTGTTGTGGTAGTTATGGGGAATTGCCACACAGATGTCTCTCTCCATGCATTGAATTACGCCTTACAGTAGCCTGACTAACACCGCAAATACGATCAGGAAGAGGGAGGGCGTATGTAGCCGCTTAGCCCATGGATATGCAACACCCGGATCGGCCATTTTTTTGGAAGTCATGGGGGTGAAGAGCGCATGCAGAACTTATCCACTTCTTGTGCTTGTCTGGATTGTTCATTCTTTTCTTTTCAACATCACATAAACATAAACATAGCTGCTATTGCTGCTTTATACTCTTCTAATTGATTGTTTTCTCATGTGAATAGCTTCAGTGTCTCAGGACGCCCAGAAACCATGGCTGCAAGTGAATCTAGTGAGACAACACGGGAACCGTCACCATACCGTAAGTCCTTACTAACAGTCTTCTTCTTCTTATTCTTCTCCCCAAGACTTAACTGTTGTCCTCTGGAGTGAACTCGAGCTCATAATCTGTTAGGTGGACGGAGAAGAAGTAGTTCATTCTCAGATCATATACATCATCTCGACGAAATCGAGGCTCAATCTCGGTATGAAGAAGAGACAGCGGACCGAGGTCTTGGCGCCCTTCACAACATTCGTTCGCGGACCCGGAGCCGCACAAACGAAGTCCTCGTCACTTGGGATGTAGACGATCCTGAGAACCCAGTAAATTGGTCAGATGTATGTCCTTCCTTTTCTCAAAAAAAAAAAAAAAAAAAAAAAAAAAAAAAAGCCTTTATTGATTGTAGACGCCTATAACAGACAAAAAAGCAAATAGTTCTACTATGTACATCCGTTCTCGTCATCAACTCTACCATGGGCTCTGCCCTTCCAAGTATGGCCATCCCTGATATCACCAAAGACTTTGGCATCACTTCTGAAGAACAGAGTGTCTTACCTATCTCCGTTTACCTCATTGGATATGTCTTGGGCCCAGTTGTTTGGGGTCCTCTCAGCGAACATTATGGACGGAGACATCTAAGTCTGGTTACCTTTTGTCTCTTCACCGTCTTCACTATGGCTTGTGCTCTGGCTCCGACTTGGCCTGCTTTGTTGATCTTCCGCTTCTTCTGTGGAGCGTCTGCTAGTTCGCCCATTGCTATCGTGGCTGGTATCCTGGCAGATGTGTATAATGACCCGCGGACCAGAGGCAGAGCCTTTGCCATTTTCATGGTGGTGAGTATATACTGCCTGATAACCTTCAAAACTTCCTGCATGCATGGTATAGGCTGACCAGGCCATAGTGTACTACTGGCGGTCCCATCCTCTCTCCTATCCTATCTGGCTTCGCTGGCCCTAATATTGGTTGGCGCTGGGTCTTCTGGATTGCTCTCATCATCGCAGGCTCTACACTCGTCCTCATTATCTTTCTCCCCGAGACATACGGCCCGATTCTCCTCTCACGCCGCGCTCGAAAACTTCGCAAGCAAGATCCTTCGTCTCGTGCCATTGCTCCTCGAGACCTCGAGACAACAGATCTGAGACAGCTTCTCACTGTGGTCTTGACTCGCCCTCTTCGCATGATCATATCCGAGCCCATTGTGACAACCTCTTGCGCCTATCTCTCCCTTGTCTACTCCATATTCTACATGTCTTTCCAGGCGTTCCCAATCATCTTCCAAGACGTCTATGGCCTTTCACCAGGTGTTACTGGCCTCGCATATCTTCCAATATTTGGTGGTGCAGCTCTGACCCTTCCCATCTTCTGGGCATGGGATAACACACTTGCTCGTGCTACAGAGCGTAATGACCCATGGGTCCAACGCGAAGAGTATCGTCGACTACCTCTAGCCTGTCTCGGTGGCCCCCTCTTCGTCGTCTCTCTCTTTTGGCTTGGCTGGTCCGCCCGCCCAGAGATTTCCTTCGCCGCCCCTATGTTTGCTGGTGTCTTGTTTGGGATGGGTTTCATGCTAATCTTCATGGCTATACTCAACTACATCACAGATGCATATGAGATCTTTGCTGCCTCTGCGAATGCTGCGGCCTCCACGACACGTTCTCTCTTTGCTGTTGTGCTACCACTTGCCACAAAACCCATGTTCCGTCAACTTCACATCAATGGTGCATGCTCTCTTCTCGGTGCCCTTAGTGCCCTCATGTGTTTCATTCCATTTGTTTTCATCTGGAAGGGTCCCAGTATCCGATCTCGCTCAAAGTTCTGCATCGCGCTACGCGAGCGAAAGGAGGAAATGCAGCGGAAAGAGGATGAGGCGAGAGCTAGAAAAGAGCGTTATGAGCTCAGAAGTGAAGAAAAGGAGAAGGAGAAGGAAGCTGTTTAATTACAGCACGGTCTCCTTATTGCTGGTGCTACCTCTGGCCATCATTCTACCCGCGTTTGGTCGGATTGCAGCATAGCAGGGTACACGGGAAGGCTTGGGAAGTCGCACAAAGGCCTGGCAATGAGTCAAGACACCTGGTCTATTGACAAGGGAGCAGAATAACAACACTCGTATTAGAGATAGCATACGTAAAGCCTTTTACTTACAGCAGGCTAAAACGACAGAATGAATGTAATCCCATAGTTCGACCTTCGTTCACAAGTACATGGTGCTTGTCATGTCTCCCCCTTCATAGGATATCTAGCATTTTCACAAGTGTGCTTGCAGGCTAATATAGCCGTGGTAATAAATTGAGTTTCTTCTAAACAGACAGTTCCGGTTAAGTCGAGCCCTTTTCGGGCGTTCAAAGTCGGGCGTGGGGTTCCACGCCTTTGATACTGGTTGAGGAGTTGCTCGGGGGAGCGTTCTTGCTACCCTCGGGAAGCTTTAGCTGTGTCTTCTGGCCTTTCACCTTATCGGATTCTGCTTCGGTGCTCGTCCTAGCTTCTCCGTCTTTGGCATCGTTTGAAAATCGACTCCTCGGCGTGACAAATATATCTGTTGCAGCAATGCTCTCTCTGACCAGGCTTGGTGTAAGCGGGATTGTTGGGTCCTCGGCGACTTCGACAACGTCATCATGCTTCCAGTGTCGTTGACCAATTACGTCGTGCATTAAAGCAACTACTCTATCACCCAAGCTCCTGGAAGACTGTGGCTTCGAGAGCTCCCTGCCCGGGACATGTAGGTGAGGCTCCCCCTTCATGTTGCTGATCTCTCTCCCCAGTGCTTGAAGCTCGGTATATCCAGATTCGGAAGGGCGAATCCCCATTTCGGGATATTCCAGATAAGCTGAACTTAAGGCAGCATGTCTTTTGAGATGATCTTGACTGACATGATGTCTAATACCTTTGGATGGGATGATCCGCCCCATCTTTGACTTGACCAGCTCACCAAATTTGGTTGAAAAAGACCGTGGCAGAGTGCGTGCACGCTGCTTTGCCTCATCAGGGGGCGCATCTGTGGCCCATCTAATCTGACCTTCGGACGTCATATGCTTTACCGCAAAATCTCTAGGATGCACCCGGTCTCTATCTGTCGCGTTCTTATTCCTTTCCTCTCTATTGTGGGACGGGAATCTGGACCAAGACTTTGGAGGCTCTGTGAGTCGTGTTAACCGCATGTCTCCTGCCGATTCCCCTAGCCTAGGCCGCATTGTAGTAACCCAGCGCTCAATCAGCCACTTTGAGTTCCCTGACGAGGACAGTTCTTCCGTTGTGGGAGTTAGTTGAGAGACCTCTCGTCCCGTATCCGACACACTCCTGGTGCGATTCCTGGCTGCTCCGGATTTATTCAATGATCTGTTGGAGGACTGACTTCTCTGGCTCGGCTTTTTTGTGCTTAAATAGATACTGCCGCTGTGCCTTCTCTCAGCTTCAAGTCTGATGGCACGTTGCCACAGGTCTGTTGCGCTCTCTCGGCGCTCTAATTCTGGCCTCTGGTACTCTTCAGTTGGCAGCCGGCTCATGTGAGGTCGAATGCTCAAGTTCGAACGACCCCTTGACCTGTCACTCGTTTCTCTTTCGTGCCCTCTTAATCTTTCCACAGGGACGAGTAGGTAATTTTGCCCTCCGGATGGCCCAGAAGAACCCCTTTTGTGTCGGAGGTCAGTGCTATCAGACTTCGCCCTCAGGTGGCTCGGAATTGCCTGCTGGATCTTACTTCTGAAGGATTTATTGACAGTTGGTGGGAGCGAAGATTCGGAAAACTCCTCACGGAAACGGGTAACCACTCTTTTCTCCGGTTTCTTCAGTGCTAATGCTTCACTGAAACGTCGCCTAATGGACCCGAGCTCAGCCTCAAGTTGCAGAAAGCTAGCAGATTCTGATTGAGCCAAGGAGGTCGTGTCTTGCAGAGCTTTCACTGGAAATTCAACGTGGTGGATGTTTCCATGAGACTGGGACTTTATCTGGGGCATGCCGATATTCACGCTCTTGGAGTTCTGGTCATTCGCATTTTCCCGATCTTGGGAAGAAGTATGGCTTCGCCCTTTCACCATGTTAGCCGTCATTGCAAAGTGGTAGTTGGATATCACTTACATTTGAATGGGGATAACTCCATGCTATCCAGATCCTTGGGGTCAAGTTTATAAAGATTATTTTGCGATCGCATTGGACTAGGCTGTGACTTTGATGGGTCACTTGAAGACGTGTGGTCGGTAAATGAATTTATAAGGGCTGTTACAGTAGTTCCCCATGGTAACTCTCCAGATAAGCTTGATATTTCATGGCGATCATTATTTGCCTTGAAATTGGCCGGAGAGTAAGTTTCCACCGTGTTGGGTATGTTAATGATAGTTGGTTCATGGGGTATATTAGGATTTCCATTTGCTGGTGTCTCTCGTGTCTCTTGAACACAGTCCCCCTCTGCCCGTCGCAGTGAAGTAGTATTGTAATCAGTTAGTTTGGTGTCTTCAGTTGGTTCAAGTTCGTCTTCTTCGTCAAGGAAAAGAGTCGAGTTGTCTCTTGAGCGGAGGCCCTGGGCTATGAGCCATACGCCAAGAGCAGAATGCCCATCTCCTGAAGAAGCATGACGGCTGTTGAAGCTGCTGTCTGGTCCCAGAATACGGTCGAGACGCCCAGTGCCGTTTGACAGCTGGAAAGACTTCTGAGAATGTGTGAAGTCGCCGCCTTCACACGCTGAAACGTGCCTTTTGGGGTAAGAAGGGGAGACTCTTGGGTGCACATCATCTTGTCTCCATTCATCAGCGCCGTGTATTAGTTCTGATGTCTGTGAAAATGCTTTTTGTGGTTTATTTTCACCTGGTTGAGAAACTCCACTGTCTTGATGCATGTCCTGATCGACCTGATCCGAGTTGAGTTGAGTAGAATGTCCATTGCGAGAAGACTTGCTGACTCCGAATTCAATAGCATCTCGGGGTCCAGAGTTAGGCAATGTCACATCAACGACTGAAGCTATACGCTGGATGTTGTTCGTAGGCTTACTCTCAATCTGATCGTCCGACTCGTCCGACTTGAGTTCATCCTGAATCCTTTGATGCATGATGCGCTTCAATTCGGCTCTGCGTGCAATTTCCTCTTCACTGTTACCAACAGAGACATGAGATGGATGGTCTCCATTGCTGCTATGTGAGATGGTGCGAATGAGCTTGTTGCGTACAGTATCAAGCGCAGTGCTAGACTTTTTTGTTGGTTGTGCTCGATCTTGATCTGAATCTGAATCGTCGTCGTCCACATACTGGCGTATGATAGAGCCGCTCTCGAAAGAACTATTCCGTACTGGAATTGCCCAAGCCGTGTTTGGCAAACCTATGATGGACTGTCGATTCTTCTCGCTGGGTTCTTGATGTTCTTCCTCAGCAGGAGGAGCCACAACAGGAATTGGCTGCAGAGCTACACCGTTTGCTATAGATTCTGAGTTGTTCTTCCGGCGTTTTGGTATCTTGCAACAGCATAGGAGTTTTGAGGGGTTGAAGGAAGGCATTAGTGAAGGTCTAGAGGATAGGGGGATTCTTCCAAGAAACGACCAAAAAGTAGTAAAGGCGGTCACCAAAAGAAAGAAGTCATAAAGGTCGTCCAAAATGAAGAGTGTTGGTGGAACAGGAATATCTCTTCCTGGAAGGATCGAGTAGAAGCCTGACAGTGTTTTGTTCCATTGAGGCCATCACGACTTCCACATCTGTTCCTTCCAATCTGCCTACCTACATCTTGCCCATTTGGAAGGTGCAACGCACTCACCACGAGGTCAGCCTGGAGAGTCAATCCATGCTGCCACCCGTTGGAGGAGGAGGCGACCTACCCGTCCTTTCATCATGCTGTTTTAACTTTCTCAATCTGCATTGTTGCTGCTTTGTGTTATTCAAGCATGATCTCTCTAGATCAGAAATAACACACCTAACCTAGAGCTGTACCCGATTTTATCTCTCCTGCTATGAGTCGCGTACATGGGCAGTGTAGAACAAAATTATCTTTAGAGAGGTCCATTGATTTTCTAGTAGATCCATTTTGTTGAAATTTTAGGAAGCTTACGGCAGTTTCCTTGATCTTGATCATCTTGGCTTGTCATACGTACTGCAAATCCTATAAACTCCAAAAATTTCCGGTGTAAGCGCAATTTCTACAACATCACAGCAACACAACACTAGAGCACGTGGTCGGACTCCAGTACGATAGGCCGTTGCAAACCATGAGTAGGTAGATAAGTTAGACACCGACACCGTTGAACGAGAAATTAGGACACGTCCTTTTGTTGGAGGCTACGAATGGTCGATCTTCTCAACAAAGTGGATTGTAAAACGACGCCAAAGGCCGATCTGCGGCGAGGTAGAAATTGGCCTCAGCACTTCTTCCTGTTTCCTTTGCTCCATTGTAGCTCCTGAGAGAAGAGAAAATTGGTTGATGAGGTGATTGACATCCAAGCACGCAATTCGGGAGCCGAGCAAAGATTCATTGAGGCGTACTAGCCCCATTGTGCCCTGCGAGAACGGTGAATACCCCTGCCACAAGCTGCAAACTGCCCCTCCATTAGCGCCCACCGACAGCCCGTGAGCCGTGGAAAGGGCCCTGAAAATCCACTCCGGCAACCGCCTCCTCCGATTCAACCAACCACCTCGTACGCTAAGTACGAATACGTGAGATTCGAGGTGGATGTTGCTAGAGGCTCACGCCTGAGTTGTACAGTCCCGTAGCAGTGGCAGTGGCTAGAGTGGTAGAGTGGCCGTCAGTGGCAGGCAAGCTACTCCTTCACTTATCGGTGAAGTGGGTAGACGAAGGGTAAGATATCTGGAGTGCTCCGGAGCCAATCAAATCAGCGGCGTAGCTTTCTTCGACCACTTTTTTACCCCTCCCCCGCTTTCGGCCTGGCTTGGTTGGTGCCCTCTGATTTTTCGTCTGAGCAAGCTCAAAACATTCTTCTACTCTCGACTCCCAACTTCTCTTCTCTTCCCTTTTCCTTTCTTCTTCTTCATCTTACTCTTGCCCTTTGATCTATCTCGAAAAGGATCTTTCAATTGATCCAATTTGGCACAGATAAGGGCTCTTAACCACTTTGTACGTGAAGCTCTTCACACTTCTCCTGCCTTTCTCAACTCCCCGCCAGTCCAGTCCAGCCCTGCTCGATTTCCTCCGCCCCTCTCCCCGCTGCAACCCCCGCCTGCACCGTGCTCTCAACCAAAAATCCAAAATAAAAGACTAACTTGACAACAACAGTTATACCCAAACCAAGAATCAGAAGCAGTTGAATCAACCGCAAAGATGGTTCAGTCCGCTATCCTCGGTTTCCCCCGTATGGGTGTTAACCGTGACCTGAAGAAGGCCACCGAAGCTTGTCAGTCTCACGCAAAATCTCTGACTCGTGTCATCATCGACTAACCAAACTTTAGACTGGGGTGGAAAGATCTCTCAGTCCGACCTCCTCTCTGAGGCCAAGCGCCTCCGTCTTGCTCACTGGAAGATCCAGCAGGATGCCGGTGTCGACATCATCCCCAGCAACGACTTCGCCCTCTACGACCAGGTCCTCCACCAGATCCAGGACTTCGGTGTATGTATCTCCCTCACCTTCGAGTCATAGAACAAAATTTGCTGACCCACATCCTCTAGGCCGTTCCCGAGCGATACACCAAGGATGGTCTTGACCCTATTGACCAGTACTTCGCCATGGGCCGTGGTCACCAGAAGGAGGGTGTCGATGTTCCCTCTCTGGAGATGGTTAAGTGGTTCGACTCCAATTACCACTACGTCAAGCCTACCCTCCAGGACAACCAGACCTTCAAGCTCACTGACAGCCCCAAGGCTGTTGCTGAGTTCAAGGAGGCTAAGGAGGCTGGCATCAACACCCGCCCCGTCCTCGTTGGTCCCGTCTCTTTCCTCCACCTTGGCAAGGCCGACCGTGGCCAGTCTGTCGAGCCCATCGACCTTCTTGAGAAGCTCCTTCCCGTCTATGAGCAGATCCTCACCCAGCTGAAGGAGGCTGGCGCCGAGACTGTCCAGATTGACGAGCCTGTCCTCGTCTTCGACCTTCCCCAGAAGACCAAGGATGCCTTCAAGCCCGCCTATGAAAAGTTCGCCAGCCTTGGTGACAAGATCCCCAAGATTGTCTTCACCACCTACTTCGGTGACATCGTCCACAACCTTGACCTCCTCCCCAAGGACGTCTATGGTGTCCACATCGACCTTGTCCGCAACCCCGAGCAGCTCGAGAAGGTTCTCGGTGCTCTCGGCTCCAACACCATCCTCTCTGCTGGTGTCGTCGACGGCCGCAACATCTGGAAGACCAACCTGAAGCGTGCTATCGAGACTGTTGAGACCGCTATCCAAAAGCTCGGCAAGGACCGTGTCATTGCTGCCACATCCAGCTCTCTCCTCCACACCCCTCACACTCTTGCCAGCGAGAAGAAGCTGGACCCCGAGATTGCCGACTGGTTCTCTTTCGCTACCGAGAAGGCTTCTGAGATCGCTCTCATTGCCAAGGCCGTCACTGAGGGCCCTGCCTCCGTCCGTGAGCAGCTTGAGGCTAACGCCAAGTCCATCAAGGCTCGTGCCGACTCTCCCCGAACCAACGACCCTCAGGTCAAGGAGCGCCAGTCCAAGGTCACACAGAAGGACTACGAGCGCAAGAGCGAGTTCACTACCCGTATCAGCCAGCAGCAGAAGAAGCTGAACCTTCCCCTCTTCCCCACTACCACTATTGGATCTTTCCCCCAGACCAAGGAGATCCGAGTTCAGCGAAACAAGTTCACCAAGGGTGAGATCACCGCTGAGGAGTACGACCGCTTCATTGAGAAGGAGATTGAGGAGAACATCAAGATCCAGGAGGAGCTTGACCTCGATGTCTTCGTCCACGGTGAGCCTGAGCGTAACGACATGGTTCAGTTCTTCGGTGAGCGATTCCAGGGTTATGCTTTCACCACACACGCCTGGGTTCAGTCCTACGGTTCTCGATGCGTCCGACCTCCCATCATTGTCGGTGACATCTCTCGACCTCAGCCCATGACCGTCAAGGAGTCCAAGTACGCCGTCTCGGTCTCCAAGAAGCCCATGAAGGGTATGCTTACTGGACCCGTCACCTGCCTTCGATGGTCTTTCCCCCGTGACGACGTCCACCAGTCCGTCCAGGCTGAGCAGCTTGCCCTTGCCCTCCGTGACGAGGTCGTCGACCTCGAGAAGGCCGGCATCGACGTCATCCAGGTCGACGAGCCCGCTCTCCGTGAGGGTCTTCCCCTCCGCTCCGGTGAGGAGCGTGATGCGTACCTCAAGTGGGCCGTCCAGGCTTTCCGCCTCTCCACCGCCGGTGTTGAGGACGCCACTCAGATCCACTCTCACTTCTGTTACTCTGAGTTCCAGGACTTCTTCCACGCCATCGCTGCCCTCGATGCCGACGTTCTGTCCATTGAGAACAGCAAGTCTGATGCCAAGCTTCTCCGAGTCTTCGTCGATTCTGAGTACCCTCGCCACATCGGACCTGGTGTCTACGACATCCACTCTCCCCGTGTCCCCAGCGAGCAGGAGATTAAGGACCGCATCGAGGAGATGCTTCAATTCCTTAAGCCCGAGCAGCTCTGGATCGACCCTGACTGTGGTCTCAAGACCCGTCAGTGGAAGGAGACCAAGGAGGCGCTTGCCAACATGGTTAACGCCGCCAAGTACTTCCGTGCCAAGTACGCCAAATAAATGCCAACCCATAATTGTATAAGAGGTTGATGACGGTGATGAAGGCGTATGAGGATTGTGTTAATAGCATTTTTGTGGAGGCTGTTCTTCAAAACAGCTACGATTTCAACATCGGCGTTTGGGACTGGCCTAAAAAAGGGACCAGATATGTTTGTGGTAAAATCCTAAAAGTTAACCTGTGGATTAGGATCTGGGTACGGCTGGTTTGGCGAGCATTCAACATTTGCATATACCCTCCCAATTGGGAGCAGATGAGGGTCTAAAATCAACAAATTGACCTATTTTTCATGATGATGATGAAACTTTTGTTCCTTGTCTATAATTGCTGTGACTGATTGCGATATGACCAAATGCAGGAGTGCTTGTGTAGGTAGGTATTGAAAATGATAGCCTCATGATTGGAGGAGTAACTAACTGCTTGCCACCGTGTTTTGGTCTGATGGGGTGAGGTTCAAACTCATCACGTGCCCACGCGTGGATGAGCTATCGAACCCCACGTCACAACGCGCTTCTTTGTTATGCTTGTCTTTCAAGCGATAATGCCAATTTATGCTTGACGTTCTTCCAACATTGAGGATTCATACTTCACATATGACCTCTGACGCAATGCGTCACTATTTATCAGGATGCCTCCGATTGTGATACTTGATTCTGACGACGAAGACGAGGATGAGAGCTTTTCTCCGCCCCCAAATATACAGGCACCATTCTCAATGGGACCAGCCGAGATTGAAGCTCAGACTGAAGCTACAAATGATTCTTCTGGAGGTGTAAGCCGTGCGACGACATCAACGAACCCGTCATTCTTTCAAAATATTTACAATGAGCAGAATGATGCAGCCCGTGGATATGTTCCAGAACCGACGGCTAGATCACATGATCAGGATCAACATTCAATCTCAAGCTCTGAGATGACAACACCAGCACCTTTCAAAAGAACGGTGACGGGACTGATTGAACCATCCTCAGTGCCGTCCCCAAGAGATCAAGCAACGAAAAGAGGACAGACCAACGGAAACAGCCCAGATGAATGGACTCAAGCCTCAACACCAGGCAGAAGAAAGGCGCCCATGGCTGTTATGGACGACCTGTGGGATGTACCAAGTTCACCTGATGAACGTTCTGTCAAGCCTAAGATAAATCTCAAAGTCAAGAATTCGAAGGCTCAGTCTGATTCCACCTCTGACTCTCGTCACACGCAAGAGTCGGACAAACTAGGAAAAACACCAAGCTCAAAGTCTGGGCGATCTGATGGTTCACCTTCAGGCAAGAAGCGTAGAAAAGGCAATCATACAGAGCCTTCTTTCCAAGGCTCCAACGATGTCGACTTGGTTGCTATCCCTTTTAGCCATGAAAACGAAGGAGGATACCACGAATCCGAGCCAGCGCCAACACCCAGCATGCTCCCACCAACATTACCAGTCAATCAAGACGATTCTTTCTTCATTACAACAAACCCGCTTACTGAAGCCCAGAAGCTGGAGTACGAGAGCGTGCAATTGCCTTCTAGCGACAGCCAGAATTACCAACTCCCTCCGGTCCGTCAGTTTGAAATAAATCTTGCGTCAAGTGGAGATGCAACAAACATCAATACTCCCAGAAGTCATGCTCATTATCTCATGAGTACCGCCCCTCCTCCGCCTTCAAGTGTGATGGATCCAAACAGAGCAGCGATCGGACAAGCCACTGGAAACAGGTGGGATTCATCTCCTGACGTCATCTCCGCCATCGATTCGCCTCCCAAACAAAAAGCCACGAGACAGCTAGAGCAGATAAGGGATGGTGACTCACCCAAGCCTGCAATTGATAAGACAACGGATGAACAGCAACCAGAACAACCGGAGCTTCCAGCCATGCAAGAAGCATTTGATAATTATGAGCCTGACGAGGTGGCTAAGACAAAGAAGTCAAGGGGCCGGCCAAAGAAGAAGGTCATCGACAAGCCCACGACAATGACAGAGGCAACTACACCTCGACCGGAGGTTGTCACGCCTGTGACGAAAACCAAGAAGAAACGTGGGAGACCAAAAAAGTCAGATCAAACAGACACAGAGGAGATTCCAAAAATTGATCCTTCGGCATCTACAAACGATGCCTCGCTATCTGAAGATGCTGTACGGCCAGAGAAAAAGGCCAAGATAGACATCGATGAGTCTGAAAGCAGAGATGAGCTAGCAAATGAAAGCGAGATGGAAACCTCACTGAAGAGCAAAAGTCGAGAAAGCTCTATACTGAAGGAATCCGATCCAAACATCTTTACCAAGTCTGTGTCCAGTTTGGGCGATGACACGGCGTCGAAAGCTTCGGATGCTGCAGCAGACGAGAAAGAGGAGAAGCCAGAGAAACCAACAATCACAAGCAGAAGCTCAACGCCCTCCAAGGGATTGTCAGCAATCATCAACAAGCCTGTCTATCGAGTTGGATTGAGCAAAAAGTCGAGGATTGCGCCTTTGCTGAAGTGTTTGCGTAAGGAGTAAGGACTGTTGACTTTTTGGGACTCAGCGGGGATGGTCGCTTGTCGATTGCACTTTTGGCGTTGTCTTGCTTTCGATATCCGTTGCTTAGGGAGGTGAAGTTATAGGTGATGGGTTAGGATGCCCGTCTTGATTAAGCATGGCGTTCTGGTAATCATGTTATTGACATTAGGGTAATAGTAGCTAGGATCATGATGATAGACTACTTGCTTCTGCTTGCAATAGAATATACATATCGAAAGCACGTTTATTGTTACCTTGTAGCCAGCATAAACCAACAATCTATGCCTTCATTTGCGTTGCTTCTGTCATTAGCGAGGATATTCTGCCTTGAGCCCCAGAGCTCAAACAGAGCCCATCTATCACTTACCTCCCGTGCCTTGAGACTGATGAATCGGTATCAAACATCGGCCTTTTGTCTCTATCCAGTGAGCAAATTGTTGATCCAGCATAACATCTTTTGTTTGACGGCTATTGCTTGGTGTATGCCTGAACAAACCGTCATTAGAACAAACGACTGACAGCATTACCACCAAAAAAAGCAATAAGAAGCGAGGACTAACAAACAAGAAGATCAAGCCAAAGATACTCATCAAACAGAGAGAAAAAGAAGGTGACTCGAAAAGTATAAACATCCCCAGACTCTCCCACCTCTGGATATCTTTTCCTCTCATCAACAACAACTTCACATATATACTTTACTCTAATTAACTTATAACTACTCTACACTCTACACTCTACACTCTACACTCTACAATCTATAAAAAATACATGAACCCTCACAAAACCCTCTACTCAATCCAATTTTCATCATGTCTGGCGTCGAGGGAACCACCCCCATGACCAAGGATGCTGCGGCCCGTATCCAGGTCAACGAAGTAAGTCTTCTTCCCTATGCCCAGCATACAAGTCAGTCCCCCCAGAACATAGAGCGGAATGCTAACACTCCTTGAAAAGGCAAAGAGTGACAAGGACACCGGCTTTGACGCGCGAGCTCAGGCTGCAGCTGACAAGAACGCCAATGAGGCGGCTAAGCAGGGCGAGGGACAGGGAGAACAGAAGAAGTGAGAAGTTTGAAGTGAATGGTTTTCGGAGGTATCAATGGCCATATGATTCGGTTGTGAAGAAAGGAAAGGGGATGGTTCTTGTCAACCTTTAGAAAGTGACCTATAGAGGTTACTTTATCGCTCAATGACAATAATTTGATGAACCAGATTCAGTAAACTCGTCTCCTCTCATAACTTGCTCTTTTCTCATGACAATTCTGTGAAGTACCGAGGTGCCCATTCTTGTTCCAAGCCAAGTCCATACAGATTTCAGGGTACGAGGCTTTCATATGTGCTCTATATAAGTCCCATAGTGTCTGGTCAGCAAGCTGAATGTCAGAGGCTCAGCAGAACGTGGCAGTATAATATAAAATGAGTAGATTTCTTATTCATGAGGACAACCAATTTGGTGTTCCCGTTAATATCTTCTGTCCCTTTCAGACTCCAGTCTCCTATTTCAAGGTATTCATGTCGCCACTCACCCCTAAACAACTGACTACCCAGATGTGATACTGGAGATAAATCACTAATTCCTAATAACGCCCATTCGTAATGCATACATGATTCTGCATTTGGTTCCTGGTTACCAACCATCCAAAATTGTCAGATACCTTTCCCAATAATCACTTGACCACCTGATATTCCTGCTTATTTCACCAACACGCACTTGGGCAGATTCTGTCAAGTTAATTCTCATCGTCCATTTGGTGAATGTGCTTCTTGACAAACTCAAATGAAGAGAAAAATATGGCGTTCACAACGCATGACCGGCTCATAGAAACTCCTAGGCCACGGTACATGTGACGCCTGAAGAATTCGATCTTTGGCGCTGGTTCGACCTTTTCCCCTTTGGAATAGAGTAATGAGTTTCTCTGGTAAATGCTCTTGGCCGAATCGATCGGGTCTGCCAATTGTCAGTAAAAGGAATTCACAATGAGGTGCAGCTCAACTTACAGATCATTGCCCACGATACTAAACCACACATGCCACCAGCGGCAACAACAGCCACTTTGTTACTGTTGGGATGATCGCCAGCCAATGTGTTTCCAATTTGTTTCCCGCTTTCATACACCATAAAATAGATAGCAGTGCCTAATGTGTCACGAACTACAAATTGTTAGCTAGTGCAAAAACCACATCATTCAAATGGCCACTCACGGAGATGAAGCTTCAGGCCAGTATACAGACCAAAAACACCTCGGTGTTTTATGATATTCGCCATTGTCCGCAAGGTGCCCTTATTTTGGTAGCTAGCTGCCACAGCGTGACTACCTTTATTGGTCGAACCGCGTTCAGCGAGCAGTACAGAGACCTGCGCACTGAGCTTGGTGAGCTCGAAAGGACAGGCGAGAAAGGTTATACAAGAGCCAGCGGTCGCACCGGCAGCGCCAAAGCATACAACCGAGTAGAGATTCGGATAGGTGCCAGGGCGATTAACATGGCCAATGATATCAAAGCCGAAGTTCCGCTTGACCCAAGCTGAATAAGAGTATTTGGCACGTTGGTAGATCGAAAAGGAGACGGTGCGGACAAGCGTTATACTTGCCATCGGTGCTGTGACGCCTGGAATGTCGGGTTAGTCAATTGCGACCGACAACACCCTGTCAATTGGCTGCAACATACCTCGAAAGAAGCCGCCAAGCTTCTCAGCATGATATGTTTTGCGAACACAGTCGAGGAATCCATTGTAGTGGTAGGTCTGCATGCGCGTCTTGACGCTGTCGAGTGGGAAAGCGGCGAGGGTAGAGAATGCGCTGGAAGAGCTGGCTGCGATTTCGGTTCGGTAACGTTTAACAAAACGGTTGGAAGGGCTATTTTTGGGTACTGCAGAGACGGCCGCACCCGTTGCAGTCAAAGCCGTGGTCTCGCCATCGCGTCGCCCTCCAGCGCCGAGAGGCATGCTGATGGCAGAAGTTGTTGCTGGAGATGGTGACGACAATTGCGAGTGATGGCCTGTGACATCTTGGTGGGCCAACTTAGCTCCAGTGGTCATTGCTTCCTCCCGTTCTCCGGGATAGAGAGCGATTGGACCTCAAACCGGAGCACCGACGAGAGGACACGGGCGTGCGCAGCCCAAGAGGTAGAGTATAGATATAGTCGAGATATAGCTTTAATTGGAGGCGCGGTCGAAACACGGCCTATCGAGAGCAGCCGTAGGGTCCATTCAGACGTGAGGCACCGGAGAGTCGAGTACAGGTATAGAGACGTTTGGATGGAAAAAGATGATCGGGTGGATTTAGAGGACCCAGATCGGAGGTCGGGGGCGGAGCGGCGTCGGGATATCGGTGGTGGGCAGCTCTTGACTTATGTCTCTGCACGGGCTCGGGCGTCCGGGTGCCCTCGGCAGAGGACGGCGACGACAACGGAAGCGACGATGCTGATGATTCCAGTACCTTTACACAGAAGATCAATTAAATGGGAAAAGATGAGAAGAGGAGAGTTGGAGGATTAAGGTCTGAGGCCAAAGGTGGAGATTGATCTAGCAAGTATGTGCAGTAGGAACTGACCTTACCTTATGGTGCGAGTTAATTGGTAGGAAAGGCAAGGTAGATCTTGACGGGAAGGAAGTGGTAATGGAGTAGGGGGGGGAGGCAACGGGTCATGCCTGCCTCCCGGACTTGCTACTTTTCTTCGGTGTCAAACTTCCAAACCAAACCAAACAGCCCCTCGGACGGGAAGGAACAGCCCACCCAAGTTTCAAGGTCGCGGGGTTTGACCGAGCAAACGCCAAAGACACAATCCAACCTCTTTCTTGGTTCCTGGCTCCCCCTCGATGACACCTCTTCGCGAAGATGGTTTAGAGCTTCCGTGCCCTGTAATTGACCCCTCCAATTCCCTGCGAGCTGCTGTATCTCAGTGGGTGGGTGCAACATCTGCCGGCCGGGGGCGTTCATCACATGTTTTTGGGGAAGTACTCGAAGTGACTTTACTTATACTACCTGCGACAACGACGTTCTTTCATCAAGGCTTCAATTTGAATCCTTGTCGATATTAGAGCTTGAATAGTCTCACTATTGACTCCTCAGCCGAGATAACGTCCGCCGGCCCATTTCCGCGGATGCAATAACACAGCACAAGTCTCAACGTCCTAATTATGACCCGGTATCCCATGTCATCAAGCGGACTTCAATGTCCGGGTAAGGTAGCTCGTTAGCTACCTAACCTTACTTAGCGTTCGCCCAATAGCGACCACTGTAAATCCTCACCCCGCAATCATAGGTTGCATCATTTGGGGTTGGACAACCGCGTTGACCTCAGCACGAAAGGACCTCTCTTTGGCTGCTCCATTGTTGTGCTTCACAAACGATCACCACCACCAGGACCTCAAAACTCCCAAGATCGACGCCTCTCGATGCATTCAGCCGTTGAGACTTTTGGCCATCATGCATCATGCCTTAAAGAGTAGTTGACTCGGCAGGATAAACCCAACCATTACAACCACAATGATAGCGAGTAAACCATGTATGGTAATGCACACATCTAACACATGGAGCAAGCGATTTCTTGCGCGAATGCAGTTGTGGCTTATAGTTTATACAAGTGTTGGTTGTCATTTTGACAGCTCGCACGCTGGTATGCTGGTACTGTAATTTATTCTACTCGGAGGACAGACGTCATCCTTCCTCTCATGAGGTTCAGCAAGATGACGAGGTCGCCATGGTAGACCTGCACACGTCTCTCACTCGTGGAATCACTGATGTGAGGTCTGCAGCAGGGCTCGGCTTGCCTCTGGATGGTCTGTTCCCCGGCGAGCTCCAACTAGGAGAGCTTGACGAATCCCAGATCCAAGGTCTTCTAGACTACATATGCCACACGCCTGTGTCTCTGGTGACTCAAGATCCGGTTGCTGTCTCAGCTGGAGTATCCTCTGCTGGGGTTGCCTGGCCCGTGGTGCCATTATTAGGAGTATCATAGCTTGCCAGCAGACGCTCCTCTTCCTTCTTCGAACGGACAGCCTCTGTCTCTTCACGAAGCTTCTGCAGATTCCAGACATCGTCATCGTCACCATCATCGTCGGAGTCCTCCTCATCTCTCCACTTGCCACTCTCGAACAGAGCACGACCAGTGTTCTCCTTGGCCTTGCGGGCTTGCTCCTCGGCTGCCTTCTTGTCGAGGCGATCCTTCTTCCACTTCGCGAATGTCTCGGGAGTGACTGGCGTGAGAGTACCGGTGAGTTTGTGTCGCTCAGACTCCAAGAAGTCCTCGAGGGTGAGAGTCTTGAGTGGTGATTTGTCCATAAGCGCCTTTTCTGCTGCTCTTTGCTCCTTGGTCTTCAGAACGAATCTAAGTTGACGTTAGTGTGATTGCCAAGATATTTTGATGAAAGAAGCCATACCCAGGTGGCAGCGCATGTTTATACTTGCACTTATCTCCGCCGTTAGGGCAAATCCAGAACCAACCGTACTTGCCATCCTCAATGGCTTCGATAAAGTATTTGCACACTTTGTCGGTCGTGGTTTGCTGGTTGCCCTTCTTGGACAAAACAACACTTCGCAATTTGTCTTCGTCCCAGTCTGCTGAAGTTTCGGCCTTCTTGTTCTCATCCTCCTCTCCTCTTGAATCGTTGTACAGGTTCTTCTTTTCTGTCTTACGCTCAACGGCAAGGTCGTGTGAAAACTTGCACTTCTTGCCCTTCTCACAGTTGCCTTTCTTGTAAAAGATACACACAACTGTCTTGGGATCAACACCAAAGGGCACCTTCTGGACTTGCGCTGGTTTGTTCATCATAGCCTCCAGATCTCTCTTGGCTTGTTCAGCCGCCTTCTTCTCACGCTCACGAGCCTCCCTCTCGGCCTGTTTTTTCTTCTCCTCGGCTGAGCCACTGTTCTTGAGGTTCGCCTGCATACGCGAAATTTCCCTCTGAGCAGCACCTCCCTTCTTATTTTTCATACCAAAAGTTCGGTCCTCGACCGTCTTTGGGGCCTTCTTGGCCGCGGGCTCCTTACCCTTCTTGGGAGGCATGATGGGCAGTTGATGGCGGGGTAATCGTAGGTATCAAAAAGATATTCGATGGGATTCGGACGATCGTGAGGTCCGTTGAGGGTTTCTATCGAGGTATACGCCCACGATTTCGTGTTGGGAATGGCGAGAGGCTAAGCCACCAAATCTAGGTTGAAAAAAAGACGAATGTCGAAGATTGCTGATAGTTGGTGGGCTGGGCTGCCTTGGTGTGGAGGATGAAGTCACAGCTAGTCACGTGGCTGCCGAGACTTTTCTTCAAGGGCAATTGGCTGTACAAGTGCTTGTCTGTATGTCTGTTGCCAGGCAAAGTATTATGAGTTACATTATTCAAAATAAATTCAGTAGTTTAGTTTCTCTTCATATCTATTGCTATAGAAGCTAGGTAATTCTTGTCCGGAATGCAAAAAAGAACTGCGTACATATTGAAAGAAAAAAGTTATTCTCACCTGGAAACCTCACAGTGGGGATAGCGAGTCGGGAAATCTTTCAACTGCGGGCCGCGCTAAGAACCCCAGCAAGAATACGTACCTGTCTCTGCAACGCGGACACTTTAGAGCTCCATCTGGCCAGTTGAAGCTCCATATCCAACATCTAGAGATACAGCTTCCGTCGCGTCCATCCCACTGCATTGTCACAGGTCACTACGAACATTGACTCATTTCTGTTTTCTACCCAAACGACTCCATTCTAGAATCAATAACCGGTTCGTCCTATCAACGCTGGAACGCTTGCGCGCAGGCCAAAGTACTGATCGAGAATCATCTAGCTCCCCAAGGGCTACGCAGCTTCCCGTTCATCACCTCCATCGCCGCAAATATGATCTCAGACAACGATCTCTACAGACTCGCCATTTTCTTCGGCACTACAGCAATGATTCTCATTGTTCTCTACCATTTCCTCGAAGTCAACGCTGCGAAAGATCCGATTGAAGCCGGCAAGGAGGGAGCGTCAAAATCACTGTAACTGCACAGTATCACGATTACTGCGCATTGTAATTTTTTACGAGAAGGGAATATCCAGTTTGCAGCAAAGACTGCTCGGCGTTACGGAGAACTCTTTGGACGAACGATTCCGCCTATTCGGAAAGCAGAGCGTGGGTTCGATACAACTAGACTAGGGGGATTATATGGATCTTATGCTGAGAGATTTTCAGCTATCTGCAATGCTATACTGGGAATCTCTTCCAAGAAATTGTCTCAGTCGACTTGAAGAAAGGCAACTGGGATAGGGGATTTGATGGTACACGCCAACGCCAGCCTATCACAGATCATATTTGCCTAGCATGAGCTATGCACGCTTCCTTAGGCAGATTTCTGCTAAGCAAAGAACAAACAACACATCTTTGTTGGTCGTTTGCTTCCCTCCTTGGAATTGCGCTCGTTTGTATTTGTGATGAAACTCTGTCTTGTCGTGCAAACTGTCCCTTTTGATACATGTCCCTATTCGCATTGTAATTGGTGCCAGATGTTTACAGTGTGGCGGTGCGAGGCTTTTGACACTAAAGGAGACTAGCTTTGGTATAGCGCCACATCTAGACCCGCGCGCATTGAGCTGATTAGGCAGTAGAGGGCAACAGAAGGAGCAGGAAGCAGCGCCCACCCCGTGTTTTTCTGTGCCTTTGTCTCCCTCCTTCCCTTAACTCCCTCTTCCTTTCAACCTTCACCCAACTTCACTCAACTCCCAACTTCAGCCGATACACGCCCACTTCTCAACCCAGCCCAAACAAACTCTTCTTACTCGGCCGCCTTAATACCTCTCGCGCGCCTTTTATTTCTTCTCAAGCCTTACCAACTTCTTTTCAAACCCCATTCCACATTCGCGACGTGCACCGTCATCGCGCTCTAGTCTTTACCATACTTAATCGCGTCTTTGACACCAAATCGCACGTGCCATTCGATATCTTCTGCTGATCTGACCAACTGCATCAGCTTGAACAGCACATACAGCTTTTTCCTCGCGGGCCTGTCCTTCTCAGCCCGTCTTTGACCTACTCTTACCCACTTCACACACATCATCATCATCATCATCATCATGTCTGGCAAGCTCGATCAAGCTCTCGATGATATCACCCAGGCCCAGCGCCGTAGCGCTCGCCGCCGACCCAACCAGCGTCGTGGTGCCGGACGCCCTGCTGCGGCTGCACCCGTTGGTGGTATCCAGAAGAGCACCAAACCCGCACGCGGTGCCGGCGCAAAGCCTGCTCCAGCCAAGGCCACTCCTACCAACAGTGATAGCAAGATCATTGTGAGCAATCTGGTGAGTCGCAAACACGGACTTCCCATTGTTCATATACTAATATTTTAATAGCCTAAGGACGTCTCGGAGCAGCAGATTAAGGTATGTTTCCGTTGCGGCCCTTGAAGCCCTCGGACTTTGTTCGACCTGTTCTCCTTCGCCGCTCTCATTTTTTGCCTTCGACGTCGCGTCTGTCCGACCAGTTTGTCGACTTAGCCTGGGCCTGGAGCTATCGGACGCCCATTCTCCTTCTTTGACTCCGTAAAACCTGGAATATGGTACTATGTCAGAAGTCGAGATCACCCCTGTCGCGCAATGATACTGTAGGAGTCGCCTGGTCAGCGTTCCTCACCTAGGTAGCGCCGACTTTCCAGGGTAGAGGCTTGTCATGACGATATGCGTATTTTACCAGCCAATGGCCAGCGAATTCCTCCAGATGAAACCTTTTGGAATACCGCAACTACTTTGGCAAGCAAGCAGTGAGCACATACAGCAGCTATCCCTCGCAGATCTTGAGACAAAGTTGTGTCGGCTTGAACGAATTCTCTTTGGGGAAAACAGCGGGTTGCTTGTCTATTTCTGAGCATATTCTCGAATACTACACTTGTAGTATACTTGGGCTGGGTCCAAGTTGTGGGTTACTATACGAATGAGAGCCATGTGGGTGTGGCCTGGTGCACTTAAACTGATCTCGAACCCTTGCTGGGCTGAATGAGGGCTCTGTCTTTGTCTCACTGCTCTGCTTGCTAGCTGTCAACCAACATGATTTCCAAATCCTGGCGACGTAATACTCTCCCGAAACTGGAACGACCGAGGCTCGATGACGGAATGACGATTTTTGTTCAACTACACTTCGGAAGACTAACGCTATTTTCCCCCGATAGGAGTACTTCATCCAATCCGTTGGTCCCATCAAGCGAGTCGAGCTCTCCTACGGCCCTAACTCTCAAAGCCGCGGTATCGCAAACGTGACCTTCCATAAGTCCGATGGCGCTAGCAAGGCCTTCCAGAAATTGAATGGTCTTCTTGTCGACAACCGACCTATCAAGGTGAGCTATATTGGCACCTTGAGTCGCATCAGTAACTAATCTGAACAGATCGAGATCGTTGTCGGCGCAGCCCAGGCTGACAAGGTCATTCCTACTGTCAAGACGCTTGCTGAGCGCACCACGTACGTGAATCATGCTCCCCCATTCCGGACAGCCACTGACCAGTGACATAGCCAACCTAAGGCCCAACCCAAGTCCGCTGCGGCTGACAAACACAACGCCGGTGCCGCCAAGGGAGCCGCTGCCAAGGGAGCTGCTGGCAAGAAGCGCCGTGGTCGCAACAGCCGTCCCGCGAAGAAGACCCAGGAGGAACTCGACTCGGAGATGGCTGACTACTTTGACGCCTCGGCCGCCCCTGAGGCCAGTAACACTGCTGCTGCGCCTGCACCCGCACCAGCTGCTACTGGTGATGCTGACATGGATGAGATCGCTGTATGTAATGTTGTCCTTGATCTACACAGTTGATACTAACTTGATGCTAGTAAATTCGTCAAACGCGCCATAACAATGGCATGAGACAATGATAAACTACAGAATAAGGGACCTGGTATTTTATGGACATTTTGCGGATGGATACGGTAGTTACTCGGTTTAGTGCTGCAGCAGATTGATCCGAAATGAAAGAGGAAGAAAGGCCCTCGGGGTCGAACAGCGGAGCAGCCGGTTTTGCATTTGTTACTGTTTGGTCTCAGTTCTCACCCTTGACGCATCGAACTTATCAGTTCGGTAGCCATGTCTCAACGTTGCTTAACAGCAACCGAGGGACCTGGAAACTAAAGTGTATTGTACAACAGATGGAATAAGAAGCGCTTCATACACGAATCTCTGTTCAGATATGATGACATGCATCCTATGATAAAGTATACGGAGGATTCGACATATCTTCTCCAGAATCATGCTTCGTTGTTGAGGCATCCCAGTCTCTGAACCGAGACTGATTAACTTGTTCGTGTCTGAGTGGTCAATCGCCATTTATAATTCTAACGCGACGCCCATGCCAAGCAAGTCATGAAGGGGTCCAAACGTAGACCTGCCTCAAGCACGAGCCTTGAAATCACCAGGCTAACATTTTGACGATCACATTGACCAGATTTTCAACACAATAGTAAACACCGTGCGTGGGCTTAACAGTTTTTCCATTTTTTTCTTCCATATCGTAACGGGCAATGTAGTCGTGACTACATATCCGAAAAATACGCCTGCCTTGGTACGGCACAACGCCAAAGTTACACAGCCTCATCCTGTACTGTAGTTCAGAAATGCTCCTCTTTGGCAACGTCAAACATTCATGATTGAGATATTTAGTCCTTCTTCTCGGTGGCAGCAGGGGCAGCGGCGGGTGCGGCCTCCTTCTTATCGTCGCCCTCGAGGGCAGGCATGTCGTCGTCGTCGTCATCCTCCTCGTCGAGCTCATCACCGGCGCCCTCGGCACCAGGGAAGCCAGCACCGCCACCTCCCAACTTGGAGAAGTCGATACCGCCAAAGTCACCACCCATGTCTCCCATACCAGGCATGCCGCCTATTGAAATTTGTTAGTCACAGGGTTCTGCGAGGCGCAATCAATTGGGATATGTTATAGACTTACCCATGCCACCGAACTGAGAGAAGTCGTCCTCAGGGGCCTCGTTCTGCTCATCCTCATCAACCCACTTGTCGAAGTCGGTCTTGAGGAAGTGGACGCGCTTGGAGTCCTTGAGCAATCTAGGCCAGTACTCCTCCTTGAGCTCCTTCTTTTGCAGCTTTATCTCAACATTCTTGGCAGTGTGGTTGATCTTGCTCTCAGCGGGGTCGATCTCGCCCCAGAATTCGAGCTCGACATGGTACTTCTTCTTGAGAGTGGATGAGGTGCCGGTGAATGTGAGCTTGGTGGGCTGAAGGTCGAGAGTGAGGCTGTCCTTGGGCACATCAGGGACAGAGATGGTAAGGTAGATGAAGTTCTTGGAGGCGTCGGCGACGGAAGATCGCTGGGCCCAGAGGACTGCGGATGGTCAGTGGTTGAACTACAAGTGATACTGGGTGTATGCGCAGAATACGATCAAGATGGCAGCCGAGGAAAAGATTAACGGTAGGTTGCATCTTGAAGGCAGCATCGAGAGAGGGAGGGGGAATACGAGCACAAGGCTGGGGCTAGGCAGGAACGAGCAATGACATACCTTCGGGGTAAACAGTGTCAGACATTGTGAAGGTTGAAGTAAAAGGGTATCTTATCGTATCGTGAAGTTACGTGGAGGAAGGAAAACCAGACGGAGAAGAGAGAGGGAGGAAGAGATAAGGAGAAGAAGGCGAAAAGATGTTGCAGATGCAGATGTAGCAGATGCAGCAGAGAAAGAGAAATGGAGACGGAATGGATGAGTTTTTGGTGGGCGGAGGAGGTGCAGCTTTAGCTTCTGTACCTAGACTACCTTAAGGTAGCAGCGTACGCAGTGGGCAGTACAATTTAGTACCTAAAGTGAATCAATCCGCCTTGAGGCTTCGCACGTTTGTCTGGTCACAGGCGGGATGGTAGAATGTCTAAGAAGGGGAGAGAATAGAGGGGCAATTGATCAGCAGATACCTCAGCTGCCACCCAAGTTATAGTGTTAGTCAAGGTACTCCCTTACCATAACTTTTGAGGGCCCGCTCTGACGTTTGCCCGCCCCTTGAAAGTGGCCAGCTTTTCTCCACTATTACTGGGCTGTAGCTCCTAGAAGGTGCTGGAGCTTTGTCACCTCAGTTGGAGGTTTGCTGCGTACAAGCAGCTACGAGACGTATCCATATGTAAATCCGGTGCGATTTTGGCTCAATTCTTAGGCTCCTTGCATGAGACTCGATAACAATCCCCTTTAAACAATCAAAGGCCATTGATTGAAGTGGCTCTTTATCTCTGGATTAGCAATGGCAGCCTAGTCCTACCTACACGCGGCCGGCGTTCGACCCATGGCGGGGTAAGCACCTCACGCTGGAACCGGAGGCGAGCCAGTGCTGATCTTAGCGCCAGGTTCCAGGGAAGCTTTCAGCAGACCTCTCACTAAAACCCCTCCGGTCCCTGTATTTGCTCGTGAACCAATTAAACCTCGGCCTGCCTATCACCTCAGCCTTGAGGCTAGTATCGGGCGAGCCTCACCACCATGACCCAACATCATCAACGACTGGCTGCGGCTGATTCGACGACATCAAGACGCTTCGAAGTCTGGTAGTTCTACGGACGGCTTAACGGATTTATCAGCTCCCACATATAGATCACTGTACTGTACCGTACTTGCACCTCCACACGGGTTCTACTCCGCCATTTGGCCATCTTTGCAGCTGCGTCATCGGCGCGGGCATTTCCTACTCCCTTGTCCATCCAACCGCCAACATGGAAACATTCAAATCTCTTTTCGCGAAGCCTGATCCCCAGGCACAGGTATATACACCGGTCTATACCAGATTCCACATCATGTTCTAATATGTCTGGCTGTAGATGCGCAAATGCAATGCGTTGATGAGGCAAAACATTCGCAAGATCGATCGAGACATCCAGACTGTGAAACAAGTCGAATACAAGACCAAGAACCTTATCCTCCAAGCCGATAAGCGAGCCCAGCGCGATCCATCACGCGCCAAGCAAGCCCAACAAGAAGTTCGCGACTTTGCTCGGGAGCTCGTTCGCGCCCGAAAGACCTCAGCACGCCTCATCACATCCAAGGCACAGCTCAACTCAGTGCAGATGCAGGTACAGGAGGCCTTTGCTGTACGAAAGATTGAGGGATCCATTCGAGCGAGTGTCGGTATCATGAAGGATGTCAACTCGCTTATCCGTCTACCGGAACTGGCTGGTACCATGCAAGAACTAAGTGTGGAGTTGATGAAGGCCGGCATCATCGAGGAGATGGTCGAGGACTCGCTTCCTGCTGACGGCGATATGCTCATGGAGGACGAGGAGGCCGACGGAGAGGTTGACAAAGTCTTGGGAGAGATCCTCAAGGACCGCAAGCAGCCCACTCTCCCTGTGGCGCCTGTACCGGAGCCACAGAAACCCCAGGAGGAAGAGGAGGAGGAGGAAGATCCAGAAGCTATGATGGACCAGATGCGCAACCGGTTAGAGGCACTTCGAAGTTAGTGTGGGTTTGGTGATGATACTTGCTTGGTTAGTTGTTGCTCGAAGATGCCAGTTGTTCTTCATCATGGGAGGAGTTGGGGGAGTTTGGCGTATCTACAGTTTTGGCTACACTCGATCCTAAAAAGACTTGTTGAGGGCTATAGGGTTGGTTGGCATCGCATTGCCCGTAGTTTTCACTACGACGAGATATAAAACCATGTTTCAAATGCTACTTCAACCTATTTGCTGTGGCCACTGTGTGAGGTCTTGTTCCGGCTTCGATCAGCTGGGCACTTGATGAGCGTGAATAACATGTCTCCTTTACACATCGTGCTTGTGATGTTAGCATGTTCTGGATTTTCCAACTGGCCGTGCTTCGAGAGTCAGTATTGTAGCGTATTGCAGTCTTTGGAAGAGCAACATGAACTTACGGTTTGGTCTTGAAGAGTCACTGAGCACCAGGTCCAAAGCTCATTATGCGACAACTTCACAAACAGTGAGAGCATTACAAAAAGTTCACCAATTTCATGCTTTCATATGTTCTAATATCAAGTTGAGCTCATTACGAATGCCTCGGGCCTCCTTGGGAGATGTACCAACACTCCAGTTCTGCTATAAACGTGTCACTGAATACTGAGACTTGACGTTCTGATGATAAGTGCATAGATGTAGGAACTGCGGAACCCAACTAGAACCAGATATCAAGAATACTCTGTCCTGCCCAACTTCTTTGTGAAGGATACTGCAGTGTTTACTGTGTGCTTACCTGCCGTTGAGTTACTCAACGAGCAAGTCCACGAACTCAATAGTTAACATATAGGTCGATGGTCAGCATGTAATGTGCTGACTTATCATCTCATGTAGTGATTGATCTCCTTATACTTAATCTCGTCGTATTCTCCCTTCTACTTATAGAATATTGTATCCCCAGGGATATTGACCACTATGTCTATCTATACACAAGTTCAGCTAAAGTGAATGATCCAGTTAAGGCCTTGACTAGAACTCAACCTCAACATACCAGGTTCCAGAATAACATATGCTCTAGTTTTAAGTATGATCCAGTTCTTCGTCTTGTCTAGAAGCCGTCGATGCGGATAACTGTGTGTCTTTTGTTCATTGAGTGTGTGAATAAGTAGCTACCGGCGAAAAGGACAGTATAACTTGATGCTTCTTTTCATAATACTGTGGTAGAGATGTTACGTGGAGATGGTATTGTAATCAATTTACGAGCTGCAGATTTGTTTGTTTGCTTGGGCATGTGCCATCGATACGATATCTGAAAGCAAGTTTCTTCTTACTAACTCCTTTATCTCGTCGCATCAACAGATATATCTTCACGTCAGATACCATCAAATAATCAATCGGATAATACTATGTCGGGCCCAACTCAGAGTTCATCCAGGATACCGACGATTGCGCCTCCAGACCTACTACTATCATCCGCAATGTGTTCAACATATCATGTCAATATAGCGGCCTACCCTGAAGCACATATTGCCTCATGGTGAGCGATGCCCAACGACCAATACTTCAGAAGCAGTGTGACACGGGGCAACAACTCTAGTCTCGGCCGAAAGTTGAGTTACCCGATGTCATCGCGGTGAAGAAGGGGAAACAAGCAGGTTTGGCCGATGTGTTGTTGTTCACACCGGATAGTCACATCCGTAGATGGCCTCACTTCACCGCAATCAAGCCGCTGCCGTAATCACAACCATAACCACAACCACAACCACAGCAACCCAATTTGAAAAAAATATCCATCGCCTAAGCTGTGACACCCTACAGTCACATCACGTCACAGAATTCAATTTAAAAATTTTCATTTGTGACTCATTTCCCAAGGACAGCTGCAAGGGACCAGACCAGATATAGCAGCTGCTGTCGTGTAAGTCAGACCCGCCAGCTCAACACTTTGACGATGGAGAAATGCGCGCCAACTGCAAGCCAGCGCATATAAGCAGGTCCGTCCGTCTGTCTGTCTGTCTGTATAACCTGAATATTGGGAAAGTGCATGCATGAGGGTTATTAGTGTCGTTGCTGTGAGTAAGAATGTCTGCATGGCTGGTTTCAAAAGGCGGTATGCTGGCCGGCTAAAGGGCCTGTATGGCTACAGTTACAGCCATGGCTAGCTGAGTCCGATGCGGTGAAGCTTGAGTGCAGCAGAATCTTGAAACACATTCATCGGTGTAGGATAAAAGAGTCAAGTCGAGCCAACGACTCGAGATGCATATGCAGCAGGGCAAGGCTGCATGAGAGAACGCACACGCATTGCAGTGCAGTCGAAGGCGTGTTGTTATCTCTTTTACCCGGCCCTATCTATCTATCTATCTATTCACTGACTCTGATACTGACACTCAGCATCCATAACTGACCGCTTCTCGAAGCACGATTCAACAAGGTGACAGCTCACAAAACAATATTAATACGAGAGGATTCAGGAAAAGAAAAAAGTATACACTAATGTATCGGTAGATTAATCAGGAGAATCGTAGGGTCAAAGCACAACAAAGACTAATTGTTTCCTCCCCCTTACTCAAAACATCAAGCAAGGGCAAGAAAAGTAAAGTGCCGTCTCGTCTCATTGTTCGTGTCCTCATATTCATGTTCATAGCGGGAACTAAGAGGATCTTCCCTCGTGGATCGATCCCTTGGCTGACAATCACCCACCAAACCCTGGGCAGGGAGGATTTGCTTCTGCGTGGGGGAGAAGAGGAGACTTTGGTGGGATGTGATAACAAGGAACGAGGCTAAGTGTGATGTGAGCTAAAGCAGCGGATGCGAGATCATCGGGACGGTACGGCAAGCACCTGATCCGAGCCTAACGCTGTTGCCGCGTGAGACATGCTCTAATTATACAGGGGCAAACAATTTACAGTACAGTACAGTACAGGTCCAAAGAGCAAGGAGTTTGGTTTGTTGATTATGGCTTTGCTAGGCGTTGTATCGGCAGTTTGTTTGTTGTATTGGACAGCGGCATGGCGCTGTCACAACATAGCCCATCCAATCAGACTCCTCCAAAACTTGAGGAAACAAAAGAGATAACTATCCCCTCAAGCCCTGCAACCCCCGATACCCATGGCTTGCGAGGCGTGAGGCTACAGCCAGTGATTGCTCTAGCTGCTTCGTGCCTGAGAAGAAGGCGAGATTAGAGCTCTCACTGCAGTTGATGTTGGCTTGATGTGCTGTGCTTTGCTGTAAAGCGGTCAACCCCACGAGACCGCCTATACACCCCCACCCGATATCACTTCAGCAGGTGGCATGCCTCACATGGAGTGATAGATTGGGTGCCCTCCGCCAACACCAACACGGACACCAACAGGGCTGTACTGTATCAGGAGACGGCCAGCTCAAAACATCCAGGCCGACTTCGGATGAGAATACAACCCAAATTCGATATCACACCTCGGGCTCGTAGACAACCCGGCGGGGGCGTGTACTAGAGTATCGAATTTGTTTCAATGACGGCATCATAAGGGGGAAATGAGAAGTTCCTGCCATGGAAAACTCATCACACAGTTGGGAATCATGATTCCTCGATAAGAGATTATCATAACGTCTTCTGCTCAGTGACATGTCTATCATGACGATCAATACATACTGTTGTTGAAGAACTCACCTCCCCTCTAAACCGGAGCAACACAAGCGAACTGTAGTAGATGCAACGATGAAATAATCGACTGAATTACCTACCCTTGAGCATAAGTCAATCGTAATTGATGGTTTATGCGTTTTACAACTGCCTACCCCGGATTCTCAGGTGATCGATCCCCCAGATGACGAGGCGTTGCTGGCTGGCTTACACCCAATTTACATGCTACATGGTAATCGTCATCGCCAGCCTCAGCCTTGGCCTCAGCAACTCAGCCCCAAATAGATACATACGAACTGAGAATACCTGTAATAATCATGCAGTACCTAGATGTAGGGGACCTCACAAGGAATCACCACGTAGCAAGCAGGCAGCAACGAAACATTGGATTGTTACAGTTCGGGGGCCAAGCCAAGCATCACGGGACCAAGATACGACGATACTGATAGCGTAATCAATCAATCAATCAGACTGCGGAACACCGGGACGATGAACCTTTTTCAACTGCAGGTGAATTCGGGGGCGAGAGATCCGAGCCAATCTCTGGTCAAAGCATGGGGGAATGCGAAAAGTATTAGGGGAGCACAACGAGTATGTAGACATTGTAAGCAGCCACGGCGTCCGTGTCGCGAATGCAACCTGGTGTGATGCTATTCCTAGCAGACGTAACAGTAACAGTGAAGGAGTGAGTGAGTAAGTACATAATTCGGAGACCGTATTATCTCAGCCTCGGCGTATTACAGAGTGAGCATTGCATACGACACGGCATCATATCATACCCCCGACCTCAGCAACAAAAAGCCACAGTTCGGCTTCGCATACCATTTCTGCTATTTACGCCGGATATCTCGAGATGAGTGAGATTAGCAGCGACATATCATATTCCGACGTACGTCATATTGATCTCTTTTCTGGACATTTCCCACGACGCGGGTTTGGAATCGCGATCCTGGGGTAAATCAGAAGGGATCTGTCCAGGCTTTGGACGAAAGAGGTAACCAGTTGCGCTGAGTCGTGGCGTAGGCGGCGCTCCCACGTTGTGGCGTACGTATACTTCACTTCATACCTCGGTGACATGCTTCGTCTCGCAGGTTCCTTGGCAGTGAAATGACTGAAATGACTGAAATGACTCTGTTGTTCGATAATTGCTTTCTTCGAGGTTGCATCAAAATTCAGGAATCTCAAATCAGCTGCGTCAGGACCATTGTTGCTGTGGCCGGAAACAAACAATGGATGTCTCAACGTATGCAGCGAGAGAGTCAGAGACAATAACACGTACATACGTCAGTCAAAACCTGTTATCATCTGCGACAAGTCTCAGCCAGAACCAGAAATCGTAGACATGTTTGATTGATTTCGTTAATCAATTACGATTCAGTTCTTTGGAGACTATTGAAACTATTGAATGTCGAGGAACTCACTGATCAACAGTGCATACATACTCACTCCCCCTGATAGCCATTCCGTGAATGATGCATTATCGCGATGAATGAAACGTCAAAGCTGTCAATCGCGTGGCAGACTTGACTCTCAGACTCTGGAAATGGAAGTCCTACACGAGTCGCTCACCCACGTTGCTTTGATAGTGACAGCGACAGTGACAGCGTCGGTGTCGGTGCCAGTGCCAGTCTCGGTGACCTTCCCAGGCTTCCCTTCTTCCTTAGGAATTTCCGACATCACACGCCCCCTCCTCCCATTCGCCCGTTACCTACCTAGACTCTACTCTACCTAAAAGGGGGAATTTCCGGGACCATTATCGCTTCTTCCCCAGCTTCGGGCAACTCTACTCGTTTTCCCGCAAGCCACATTCTGCTTTTGCTTGTGCTTGAGCTTGTGCTCGATAGACCTCGGGCCAATTCCGGCAAAGGTCCACGGTTAGAATCCGATCTCTTTTTTTAAGAGAGATTGCTCACTCAACTGCTCGCTACAGTACCGTCGGTACTCTCCCCGCGGTACCGCAATCGCAACCGCAACCGCAAACACGTGGAAATTGCGGAAGCCAACTAACTCTTCAGTATCGCCAAGAACAGAATTAAAATCCGGGAGGCGTTCCCCCCAGACCCGAGGTAGCACGGAACACAGTCCGAGGTTGGAAATATTTTTTGAGTTTAGACGTTTTGAATGATTCAGGAGCTGCGCTGCACCCTGAAGGATGCATACTCTGTACATAGAAATTTCTTCATATGACAGATACTCACTGACACTGACGCTTGCAATGATTTCATGACACATGCAACATTGTGGCTGTCGTTCTACGGCCCTTCTACCGATCCTTCTAGTGTCCACAACTGCATCTTCACCACCACAACTCTATGCTCCAGGCCAAAAGGAGAAGGTGGACAGCATTTCAGGGTGGCTTCCAAGAAAGAAAAGGAAGCTCTAATGGAAGAATTGATAGAAGCCCCTCCGATAAGGATCCATCTCTGTCCCATTTCCCTCTCGGCTCTACTTACTCCGGCGCATCACTGACTAACAAGCCCCCATATTAAAGGGGGTTCTTTACGTTATGAGCGACTCATGAATGAGGTCAATGCAATGCCTGTCGGGAGCAACTCATACATGGCAAGCCTTGGCTTGAGAGAACCGCCGGTTCGGGTCGGGGGACCAGGGCTTCTCACAAGCGGTAGACTTCAAGGGGTTATGCCGTTATGGACGCCTCAATCCTATCGCGGCAACGGTAAAGGAAGAAAAGGCTGGTCAAGCCGCCAGGCCAGGGCAGGCCAGGGGCTTAATTCTATTTTACAGGCCCCTCGGAAGGTGGGAATAGTATTCCGTCCCATGCCGTCCATTCGCCTGGAGCGAGCTAGGAATGGCAGTCCGCCGTCCGGAGCTGGGGTTTTGATTAGGGACGAATCGTCAAAGCAACGCCAGACAGGGCAAGGCAAGGCGAGACGAAGCAGAAGCAAAGCAATTGGGCAAAGCAAACAACAAAGTTTCAAATGCAGCAGGAGGCCGTGTCCGTGGTGTCGGATACTTGCTTTTGGGCATGGGTTCTGAGTCGGTTATGTCGCAAGGAATTGTGATATAATACGGGAGAATGTTACAGTACTCTGTGCGCCGGATAGAGTCGCAAGCGAAACCGTGTAAACGGTCGAAACACTGACTGACTCTTGAGAGACCAAACAATTCTTCAAAGGGGCTTGCAGTCGGTACGAGAAGGGCTAGTCTTTCGTTAGTCAAGCATGCGAGACCAGTAGAGCATATCGCCATGCAGACTCGGAAACCGATACAGTGTTAGCTATGTAGAGTGCCTGAGTGCCTGAGTGCCTGATCCAGCCTTCGATAAGCTTTCCCTTAGCCTTGGCACTGTAACTTGCTGATTCAGTATCTTGTCTCTTCCCGCGGGATTCGATAACAAACAGGTAATACGACAAATGAAGGGATTGATGACGTTTGCTTCCTTGGCTTGTTCTTGAGACTCTTATTGCAAGCATTGTCGCATTAATCATCGTTATCAAACTCAAAATTCCCCAGACACCAGAACCCAACAGCGACACGGGTCACCCCCCAGCCAGCGGGATATCCAGAGCTGGTAGACCTGGCCGGGCCTGGCGGCTGCTGCAGTGTTAATGACCGATCTCTGACCGTAGCATTGGGAATTTGGGATTGGAAACTTGGAACTTGTCAATCCCGGGACAGCACCCGGCCGCGCGGACCGCTGTAAGGATCTCATAGCTGTAACCACTAACAAAGAACCAAGGTCCAAGGTCCAAGGGCCAGGCTCAAAAGGTCCACCTCAGCGAGATTGCTCGGGATGAAGAATTTCAGGTGTCAATTATTTGAATTGCAGTGGAAATTCCTTCCTTGTGCCGAGGTGGAGTTATCTAAGGTAACGTGAGAACAATTCTTCCATGGAATCTTCCCTGTCAAAATGGAAGGCCAATCTTGTCGGCGAGTAATGTAGAGTTGGTGTTTCCCCAGACCCGGCATTACATGGAAAAGAATGGACCTTGGGAGTGGCTTGAGTGAAGGAGAAAATAAGTGGCGGTAGAGGAGGAAACACAGAGATAAGGTAAAGAAAATTGGACGTTTGCCATGACGAAGGTATCGCCAACGGCGCAAAAGGCGCGGAGAAAAAGACCCTGATACCCCATATCTGACTCATATCACGAGTTATTCCCGCCGTAGCTGTAGTCCTTCGGTTGATCACCGAACAAACTTGACCGCCGGAGCCTTTCTCCTCCTCGGCGAGCATGAATTGCGTGCTGTGTTGTGCTGCCTCGCGGATAAAGGTGGAGTGAGGCGGGAATACGCAGGGTCTTTTCGGCATTGCCTTCGCACTGTCGTTGGTGCAATTGAGGACCAGAGCCACTGGAACCACTTGTATCTCCAGCGATCAACAGGCTAGAAAGCTGCTGTGAATCCAGACGGCCAAATAAATCCATTATCTACAAGGTTCACTACGGGCCAGACCGTTAATCATGAATATCACTGATCAGCAGCAGCTCCTCTGTCTGATAAGCAGATCTATCAACGTTCTGGGCTGCTCGGCTAGGAGCAAATGCCCCTATGTGCAGCCCCTGCGACTGCAACTGCGACAGCTCCAGACTCTCACAGCTGTGTTTGGTTCGGAGGAGGAGGAGGGGAGGGTGAGGTGAGGGCTCAAACTGCAGATCATTTCTTAGCCAGAGTGCGGAGAAGCTCTTGAAGCTGTCTCACTCATCCTCAGGCGAGCACATCCGACAGCTCAAGCTCACCAATCTGATGTCTTCCGACTCACAAGCGACAGCGCTAGATTCGGATCACAGCTCTGAATGCACACTCGCATATATGTGTTGTTACTATCTAAGTTCTCCTGTTTCCGACATGTCGAAAACGTTCCTCCCTTCGACTCGACCGGGGCGAGACAAGCGCCGAGGGAGAGTCAGTAGTTCAGCCGAGCGCCAAGGCCATTCGGCGAGGAGTAAAGGCTTTTCACAGTCTAGACAGTCAAGGAATTAAAAAAGCTGAATCCAAATTAATGCTGTACATACTAGAGAAAGGCCGAAAGGATTACGGAAGGGAGACCGCCACAAGGTGGAGAAGAAGCCGCAAAAACCGCAAAAGCGGCTCCGACTGTGGGTGCGGGTCTCCGAAGAATACGCCGGCGTATCGCATGTGGAGAGTTTGAGAGAAATATCACAGTCTTCACCAGGTTTAAACCGTTGCCAAACGTAAGCGAAACCATATTGCTTTGTGTAAATGGGGAACAATTGAGAAAAGTCTTCACTTTTTTCGCTTCTATCCAAGATTCTTGCTTCTTCCACCGGATTTTGAAATTGAATATTGTGCCCAATGGCTAGGTTGGTTAGGATCAAACCCTGCAGCTGTACCACCGAGATTCCTACCGACCAAGACGTCGCGGAGAAGAAATACAGTGCCGTGATTGGCTACCAATATCGATATCCATGCCAGCTAGCGGTGAGAGGGATGAGCTGCGATTCGTGCGCTCAAGCAGCCTGGACAAAAGGGGAAACTTGCTGGCCCCGGGGGAGCTGTCCAAGGTTTGCAGGCTAAACGGGCATGCAGGGTAAAAGAATGCTCGGTCCGGGATTGATTTCTATGTATGTACAGTGCACTTTAAACTATAACCCTAGTGGGAAGTTGGGAAGACGAAGAACCTTTGAACTTTTTTTTTACTAGGCACCCCCTGTGCCCTGGGGGATATTGGGGGTTGATGTTTCTGGTATCCTGGAGTTTGGGTTGACAGCTTCTAGATTGGGAGAGGAAAACGGAATAGGTTGCGATAAGACGCAATATTAGGTAGTCTAGGTAGGCAGGCTTCGGCGGGAAAAAGACCGAAAGGTCGGAGGAGAGAGTTTCAAGATGTGTAGCCGTGGTTGTGTGCCTGTCTGTCTACCGAGGATGCATACATATGTACATACTGTACTGTATTGGATGCATATGATATGATTTGTTGTTTACTACTGAATGGCTGCTATTGTTTATGCCGTTGACCGGCGGTGAAATTGAACTATCCTCGGCCTTCCGCAACTTTAGTGGTTGATGGCGCAGCTGGATCGGACAGTCGCTGCAAGATGGTACCCCAACCGATTGATAGATGACTCTTCGGATGGTCGCTGATTGACTGTGAGTGGTAAAACAATTAACCAACTACAGACGAATATTCGCTGGCATTGCAACACCACGAAGCACGTATGTACGTATCCAGCAAATAGAAACGAGTGCCCTCTGCATCAAGGGAGCGGTCAGCGATTGATTGATTGCGAAATGCAAGCTGTGCCCTACCTCTACCTGCATTGGATCGCGCATCTTGTCTTGGCCCTTGCTTGGAGACAAGACCAATCCAGCAATCCCTCAATCCTGCGAATGCCCTCCCTCCCCCTCTTCCCAAGTAGGAAAAAAGAACAGCCAGAGTTGGAGTGAGTTGAGTGTCAGCCAGCCCTGTGGGATGCATATGGTGTGGTGTGCGACTATCAAAACCTACTCTTGCCCGACGCGACGGGAAGGTTTGGGCGCTGAGCTATCTCGGGACAACGTATGCCAGGGCAGCAGCCCAGAGGCAGAGGCACAAGCAACCCGAGGATCGACCACGGGCCAGGGACCGATTCTGGGTGTGTTGGGCGCTGGAAGAATGGGAAGACGGGCCTGGAAAGGGAGAGAGGGAGGGAGGGAGGGCGTGCGTGGGGGAGAGAAAAGACGGAACGGAAGAGGAGAGAGGAAACTTGAGAGACATGGAAAAAGCAAACCAGAGACAAACGCATCAATCTCAGTCAATCAATTCGATAGAGTACTAGACAAGACAAGAGATGAGACAGCAAACTCCGAATGAATTCATCATCAATCATTCTCCGAATCGTAAACGGATGGCTTTTGATCCGAATCGAATAGACAGAGAAAAAGGAATGAATCATCTGCGATCATCCTAGGAGCGAAAGCGACGGAACTCCCACTCGCTCGCTCGCTACTACAGGCTACAACAGCACCAATGAAGCATCGATACCTCGGGCTGATGAGTGATGAATACGTTGATTCGTGTCGCAAAAAAGTATCACATCACATCGTATCCAATTCGCAACCGATTGCTGCGCTGCGCTGACTCTGCCGCAATCATCCATCACCTCCATACGATTACATTATACGGTGGGTGAGTAATCCAGTTGGTCAGCCTGGGCGGTAAAAATGATAGAGAGTCGCTTTCCATTATAGCTTGTGACTCTATTGATGACTGTGACTTGTGTCCCATCACCGCCCGCGCAGCCCGTGATTTGGTAACTTGACCCGCGGGAGGGAGGCTGTGATCTAGGCGACGGCAGCGAATCGCACACGGTGTAATTGATATTGTGGTTGCGATCCGCAGCTTTTCGGCTTTTGGCTTTTGGCTTTTGGCTTATGACATTCTTTACCTTGGGCTTTGGGGGAATCTGGAGGAGGCGTTTTTTCAACCCCGGATTACGAAAAAAGCCACAGGGCAGATGAGACCTACTTGGTAAGCCATCTTGCTTGGGGTTAAGCAAATCAGACAAACAAGTTTGATGTGTCTTGGATGAGAGCGGATTGTCTTGGACGATGACGGGATTCATCCAATACGGATCCTGAGTCTTGTCTTGTGTTATTGTTGATCTGGACGTATCGGTAAATGTTGATCTGGACGTATCGGTAAATGAGATGCCATGCTGTGATCCGTATGAAAATACCTTGCTTATCTCACCGTCTGTTGGGGGGATTTACTTTGGTTTACACAGGTTTTATTTTTACAAAGCAAGTTACTCTCAAAGACGGCACAGCTCTCAGCTCGTCCATCCCGTCACCGCAACATGAGTGTGCATACAGGAGTCAGTCAATGCTGGTAACCATCCATTACCAGGCTTATCAATTTATGCTTTGCTGTTGTTCCTATCAATAGCAAACAACAACACAACGCGGTGAACAACGGTGAACAACAAACTTGATTTCTGGAAGACTTCGGCTTCGTCTTCGTCCTTACGGCGCGATCTCGGCACAATCAGCGATTTGACCCGAGCGCGATAAGCCATTCTCTAGAGACTGTACTGACTCTATTCAAAGAGTCTTGGCGAATTCTTTGATTGATTGATAGAGAATAATAATTAGATCTGGATACCGAGTTGGCTACCTACCCGCTCGGCCACACCCCCCCCCATATCTCTCGACTCAACCGCCATAACCAGAGCCTTCAGAAGTTCAGAGGCCTTGAGAGTCTCTGACTCTTCCTTTTCTCCCCACGGATCCGCTTCGGCCACCCATCCACCCCCAAGAATTACCAGTGACAGGCGTTGTATCCGCTCCGCCCGTCCACTTAGCCGCCTCTGTATCGTCCTGATTTTCCCCTTCCAGGTCTCTCTGACTCGAATTTCCCACCGCTCTTTTCCTCTCGCCACGCCCCCCCTCCCCCCTTCATCCACTCTCGTCTCCTCTTCTTCTCCCGTCACCTCGCTCCGACACCCCCTACACCTCGGTCGGGAGCAGTCTGCAGGCTGAATTTCAGCAGCAGGAAGCCTAAACGACAGCCCAGGGCAGTTGGCAGCGGTATCTGGTTCTCTTCCCGGCGACCGAACTTGAGGACCCTTGACCCGCACTCGCACCCGTTCTCGGCCGCACCCCCAGGCTCAG
>NC_031681.1:2371385-2374860 GCF_000149555.1 Fusarium verticillioides 7600
TGCAATCTCCATTCCATTCCACACCCTCTCCCACCTGAACCCGATCTTTCTTCTCATCTCACACGCCCCTGGCCTCCCTTAGCCGGCTGCCTGCCCGTTCTGCTTCATTCATTTATATCTACCCGCATCCCCAGGTTTTCATCCCAAGGATCCATTTATCTACCGTCCACAAAACAACATCATTAAGCCAAGTGATCACCACTTACGCTTGCTACTTAGCAACAGCTACAGCTCTTTGAGCTTCACTCACGACCATCACCTCGCCTGTCACCAATTTCACAACCGCAACAATGTTCGGCTCATACAGTTCCATCAGCTCCATGTGCGCGTCTTCAGCGCCCATGGATATCGCGTCTCGCAACATCTACCGATCTCAGGATTCCGCCTGCGCTTTTCCGTCATGGCCCCGACGTGACTCTCTCTCCGAGTCTGATCGAGAGGAGCGACCCACCTCTTATCTATCCGACGACGATCTGTTCCTCTCCGATCCCTTCGACGATGACGCCCAGAGCGTCTCCAGCGCCGGCAGCTCTTCTCCCGGTGCTATGGCCTCTCCTCCCAACGTCATCACCGACTTCGAGCTCATCCAGGCCGAGCGCGAACGCCAGGCCGCTTTGCAACGCGAGTGCCTTCGCGTTGTCGCCCTTGAGAAGGAGCGTCGACGTGCCGCCGCACGAAAGCAGCGCCGTAGCAGTTCTCACAAGAAGAGTCCCAAGACCAAGCTCACCTCCATCAACGAGGAGGCTGTTGAGTAAACAAGCTCTGGAACTTCTTAATGACTGTTACGATTTACGATAGCGTATGTTCACATGTTATCCAAAGACAGCAACAGTCACTAACTATTTTTCAGGCTGCTTTTGCATTTACATACATGGCATATGATACCCCACACAACAGAATACAACTACAGACAGCATCGCATGTGCGCAAGAATAGCTGCACATGCCAGATTCATCTACACCACTATTCCATCATATGAGATGGGAAATCTCCTCACACAACCACAACAACCATAACAAGCTGTCACTCACTATAATACTTGGCAACCTTATTCAGCTGTCGGATCGACTTGTAGCCGCCGGCTTGATTTTCGGAGACCACCACTATCTTGGTCGATGACGCCATGGTTAGACCGCCTCAGACCCCAGCAAATCAGAGGTGGGGGTGGGGGTTCACCCAACCAAGCAAGAATGAGTCAGATGGATGAGCCAAGCTTTGGAAATGGATGACAACAACAACAACAACAATCAAGTCAAGCACCATCATTCTTCCATCAATTCCTCATGTTTTCCGATGGCGGCCGAAGTTGACGCTACCGGGCGGGTGGAAGCTCCCCTATCTAGACAACCCTTCTAGATGATGTGGATGTTTCTTCTCCGAACCGTCGGCGACCTCGGCCATATGCCGCTCAGTTTCTCTTGTCTTCCCCCGCATGGCGGCCCGGCAAACGGATTCGTCTTCGGTTGATTACTATCTGCTTGCTATTTCTCTCTCTTACTGTTGAGGCTTTTAATCGAGCCCGACATTTTATCTTTTCCGTCTCGGTTCACCGGGCTCATTAATTGAGTTTATTTAATCGTTTTTGTTTTCGCACACCCTCTTAATGGAAGGCATTCATGTATTGGAGTTCTTAAATATTGCATGGTCTTCTGGCTTGCATCATCATAGGGCATGGGACATTTGGATACAGGTTATGCTTCAGCCTCACACCACTGGGATGAATCAGCTGGCACACACTTGGCATATGGAATGGGAAACAGTGGCATGGCATGGAACTGCATAGCATTGGATATGCACACAACACTGCATGGTTTACACGGCGATTTGGGTCTTTAGATACCTTAGGATAGTTTGGCGGCCTCGAGCCTGCCCTGATTTCAAGATACCCCCTTTAGTTAGCATCAACAATCATATCTGGCATACACATCTACTCTACCTAGCTCTTGTCTCTGATTCATGTGATGTGCAGCCTCTGCTTGTGACATTTGCTCTGGTCTCCCTCCAGGCGCTTAGCCCTCAGTATTATCACCAACTTTGGGGCACACACTCAAGCTTGGCAACAATAAAGGGCCACAAGCCAATCTCACAAAAGCGTGTGCCACAACAAAACCCTATCATCCAATAGCCATCAACCATTACCGAAGCACACTTTTCGAGTACCGGCGACAATAGGGACCTACCTATTTTCTAGCCTGGCCCGTGGTAACGTCCCGTGCCGGGGACTTCGAGGTCAAGCTGCTCTGTCACATGGGGGCATAACGCCTTATTAACCGCGGGGTTGGTTGGTGGAGAGGGCGGTGAGTGGGAGATCGGCGATAAGAGACAATGGAATTTCACGTGGTGAGCTTGTGATTGAGAATAGGAGCTTATGATATATATATATATATTTTTATTGTGGTTGGGTGTTTGGATAGGAAAGATGATTGTGATTTTGAAAGGATACTGGTAGTTGGTGATGGATGTGAGCGAGTGAGTGAGTGTCAAAGAATCGTGCACGGTTGGGGATGTTAGCTTAGATCGCGGGGAAGACGGCATTTGCTTTGTTTGCTGTGATTTTAAGTTGGCTTGTCCCGTGTGGCTTGATAGGTTAAATGTATCTTGTATAGATGTTTGTACTGATATAAGCTGTTGTATTGTTAGAGTGTTGTCGTTGGCTGTTTGTATACTACCAAGCCTAACTCAGGAACAACAAACAAACACAAAAAGACTACAGGCTTTCAACAGGCGCTTGTACCACCTAGACTACATGCAGACCATGTCTCAAACGACTTAGATGCCGTTGAGTCTTTGTTTGATATGTGGTGTATATCGCGCTGGTGATGCCGAAGGCGCGAAGAGTGAGGAAGTGAAACTTGCACCAAAAGAAGCCAAGAATAGAACCACAACGAGACGTCGAACGGTTTGAACGGGAGTGTCAGAGGTGGCATAGGCTATCTGGCTTAGAGTAGCCGAGATAGGACATACTCGTGCTTTGAGTTACCTTTGTTTCAGTGACCATCTCGATGTCCAGCTCTCTTGTTGGCATTTTGAGGGTTTACACAACCGCAGATATCCGGGTCTAAGCCTCTTGGGACCTGGAATTGAGACCTTCTAGAGGTTTGCGTTTGTTCTTATATTGCTTGTGTGACAATCGAGAAGTCGCAGAGAAGGTCTTTGATGATCTGGAGCATGGTGCTCGTGGATGACAGGACTGCCTCGATCGAGATCAACAGATTCATTGTTTCACATCAAAGACTCTTCCAATAGTTATGGTAACACATTGAAGGATCTTGGATACCATTTTATTAATCATGCAAGAAGTCTCTTTCCTTTCTAGAGATGCTCGATTGTGAGTCAGATTGAGTATTCAAGACCGATATCAAGGAGCAAGCACATCCGGACCACAAACTAGATGAGACGCATGGAGGCATTTCTGATGTATTCGAGAACAATTCGGCAAGTAAAACTCTCGGAAATTTTGCATTTAGACAGGAAA